>NC_079907.1:19253547-19426047 GCF_024868665.1 Triplophysa rosa | reverse complement strand
ATAAAAGATAATAGAACACAACGCAGTTTGTTTTTGTCATGGACACATGCAAATGCAGATGCAAATGTCATATGTTATAACTGACCTAATGAAACATACCAGCTAACAAAAAATGTTTTGTAACTTTGTAATTAAGTTATAAAATAATTATTTCTGAATGTTTTCAAACGTTCAACCAACGATTTAAGAATAGTGTTTTAAACCAACGTTTGTATAACGGTTTTGAAACGTTTTTAAAATGTTTAGCGATGTCAAACATTGATAAAATGCCATTTTAAAGTTACTGCAATAATGTTTTATAGAACGTAAGCCAAAGGTCTAAAAAATGTTCCCTGTTAGCTGATTTTGCAGATGTTGCGTACTTGAGTCTCTTTTAATAATTGTTCTCTGGCCTTTACTGCGCATGTTTTCACAAGAAGATTGACCACACAAAACAGCTCTGTCCAGCCAAAGATGATTTGCTGGTTTCATCTGGTTTAAGCTGGCCACCAAGCTTGGCCAAGCTTGTTTTCAGCTGGTCTTCCAGTCTGCCCAAACTTGTGTTTTATTGGTTTAGTTGGTCTTCAATGGAAAATGTTATTGTTTAAAATTTGCTCTTGCTCGGCTTTAAATTTCTTAGTTGTGTTACATTAGTATCAGCTGTCTCAGATAAGCTGTTTCTTCTGACCCAACCCCTTCCAAACCAGCTATCCAGACCAGCCTGACCAGACTGTGACTTTTTGATTTGTTCGACCAGTTAGTTTCAAAAGCATTTCTTTAGAGATGATCGTTTTCATCACACCTTCAATCATGTCTGGAACAGATTTCAACAGACAAATCAGATGGATTGATAGAGGTAGAAATGACCCACCTCTCACTGAGGGTGACCTCACCAGCCCTCGGGTGCTTACGGGCCCTTTGATACCTGGGAATCGAAACTGATTGGGGATGGCTGCGTACGAGTGGGGAGCGTAAAAGATGGGAGCGCCCAGATAGGCAGCGGACGGGTCGTACATTTGTCCCACAGTGTAAGTGTAGTCTCCTTGCAGCAGAGCCGCTCCACGACCCCCCGTGCCTCGGGTGTATCGAACGTAATTGTCTTTATCCACAGGCTTGGCTAGTGTGACCTCAATGGGAGAGCCGTCTATGACCTGAACGAATGTCAGGGGTTTTATTCCAGCAGTACTTTATAACATTTAGACTGTGGTTAGAGCCGGTCGGGTCCTGTTTACCTTTCCGTTCAAAGCATTCATTGCACTGATGGCGTCTTCCCTCTGGGAGAAATGAACGAAAGCGTAGTCTCTGATCTTCTTCACACGTTCAACGGCTCCTGTGGATGAAAAACAATAAAATCTCAGAAAACAGTCAATGGATTTTTGCCTGGCCAGGAATCTTTTTTTTGTCAAGCAACACACTAGTTCTTCTTGGATAAGCTGACCTGGTTTAATGTTGTTGAACTCTTTCTCGATGGTCTCCTCAGTGGTGGCCAACATCAGGTTACGGACATACAGGATTTTCACTGTGGACATGGTGTCCTCATCTACCTCCACTTCAGGTTCTGCCCAGTCTACAGCGATAGCGTGACCCCACAGCTGAATTCTCCCTACAGAGACAGAGACAGAGAGCAGGTCAGGGTCTCAGATCGTCTGGTCAATGAACTAAAGCACCTTTAGACTGAAAACAATCAATAAGACCTTTAGTCATGTCTGACGATTACATTGAAAAGTGCCTGTGCATTTTTCGAGCACAGAGCAATGAGTTTTTTATTACTCATAGTGCTGTCAATCGATTAATCGTGATTGGGAAATATTTGGATGTATAAATTTATATATAACTTAAATTAAATTATATATAAACTTTTATATATTTTTCCTAAATAAATACAGTACATGTATGTGTATCTGTTTATAAATATAAAATTAATATGCACAGTACACAGACATCAATTATTATAAACACAAAACTCTATTCTGGATGCGATTAATCACGATTAATCGTGGATCAGCCTTTATTTTTATATATTTATGTAAATGTTTGATGTATTCTCACATGTACGTATGTGTGTACTTATATATGTACGTGTATATATTACAAAAACACCAATATTTATTTTGAAATCGATTAATCGTGATTAATCTTGGAACAGCCCTAATGTATATATATATATTTATGTATATGTTTGATGTTTTCACACATGCATGTGTTTACTTATACTGTATATGTACATGTAAATATACACCCTACACACATATTACAAAAACACAAATATTTATTTTGAAATTGATTAATCGTGATTAATCTTGGAACAGCCCTAATGTATATATATTTATGTTTATGTTTGATGTATTCACACATGTATGTGTGTACTTATACTGTATATGTACATGTAAATGTACACCCACATATATTACAAAAACACAAATATTTATTTTGAATTATTATTTTGCGATTAATCGATTTGACAGCACTGATAATTTGTTTATCCGTGATGTAATTGTTGTTTTGCCTGGCAGTAATTTCCTCCTGGCCATTGCAGCAGCTCTATGGCTCTCATACTCCACGAAGGCAAAGCCTCGGTTCTTGGTCTTGTCCGCAGCGCTCGGATAAACGATGACGTCTGTGACACCATCCGTCACCTTCTTCATCTCCGACAGGATCTCTTCCCTCTTTTTGGTTTTGGGAATGCCGCCCACAAACAGTCGGCAGTTGTCTACGCTTGCACACACACCCAGAAGTCTCCCGTTCCTGAGTCATATGTGAAGATTGTTGGATTATTTTTGGTTCTTTGTTCACTAGATCTTCAGTGCAGACATTGATCAGGCTCACGTGGAATTTACGCCCACAAAGCTAAGCAGATTTATCCAAAATTGGACCCGTCTTGGTGTGTGTTATTAAATATTTGGAAAATCTGATATTTCTTCAGCTAACGAAAAAAAGTGGAGAACTTTAAACAACATTTCACACATTTTATCAAGTTCTAATCTGTTTAACAGAACATAAATTAATTCAGAAAAAAGTTTTACTTGGTCTGACAGTGACTCACCTGATTTCGTAGTTGTTAAGTTGTTTCATGGCGTTTTTCGCCTCTTGTTTTGTGGAAAAGGTGACAAAGGCGTAACCTCGATTGTTGCCATTGAAATCCATCATCATCCGTACTTCATAAATTTTGCCAAACTGCAAAAACATTATTATATAAAACAAGCATCATTATTTTTTAAGTGAAAGATTCGTTATGAGTCATTTAGTGTAAAACCTTTTACTGGGATTAATAAAACAATTAGTGCGTGATTAAAGTCATCCCAGGGCTGATAATGATGGAGTGAATGTCAACTCTCTTTTCTCTCTTACTTTTTCACACAGTGGCGCCAGTTCATCCTCAAAAAGATCTCTAGGAAGCTTTCCAACAAAGATCTCACTGCCTCTCTCTGGAGGTGGACCTTCCCAACCAGGAGGTGGACCACCATATCTCCTCTGCCCATTTTCCTGAGCAGAAAACGGGTGAGAATTATGGACAAATATCTTTAAAACATTCACTGTATAAAAAAATTCCATAAAAAACTGAAACTTTCTGGCAGCCTGGGGCCTCAGAAATAATCCGTAAAATAAGAGCTTTTTCCTTTAAAATATTTTTTTCCCCTTGGTTTCTTTTGTAAATTTCAGTTTTTTTTCTTCTGTAATTTTTTTTACTGCATTTAAAAAATACGTGAAAAAACAAAAAACCCTGTAAAAATTCGTAAAATTACAGTTCTTTGGACATTATACGTGAAAAATCTAAAATAAAAAATAACAGTAAAATTCTGTAAAATTACAGGGTTTTTATAAGATGTACTGTTGGTTCACGGAAAGATAACCCACAACTAATTACACAATAATTTACTATGGCGCACAAAGATGTTCTCTGCTTTTAATAATTTAAGTGGTTTTTTTCCATCATCACCACAATATGGCACCACTTATGGC
The DNA here is from genome assembly GCF_024868665.1 of Triplophysa rosa. NCBI lineage: Eukaryota > Metazoa > Chordata > Actinopteri > Cypriniformes > Nemacheilidae > Triplophysa > Triplophysa rosa. The sequence goes on along the minus strand of NC_079907.1, from coordinate 19,422,108 downwards.
ACACAAATATTTTTGACAACCAAACACATACAGGTCCAACATTTTTGGAACAACAATTTTATTAACCAATCAGATTGCAGGATTAGTGTCAATGATATGGTTAGGTTTAAGAATTTGTATGGGGGCTTCTAATAAACCTATTAAATCCCTTGATCTGTAAGATAAGTTATCAAGGTTATCCCTTATGAAATTGAACCATGGTTTTATTATGATAAAAGTGTGAAAAACATGTTCTTTTGGCAGATCGATTACAAAAAAACATGGTTAAAATTGTAGCAAAACCATGGTTAATTTGTTGTTGCCATTTTTTTTTTATTGGTTAAACCATGGTTAATTTTTGTGAGGGATAGGAATGTTGTCACTAGACCAAAAGAAACAATTGAAGAAATGAGTGTTATGCACGGGTGGCACATTGTTCCGTCTTAGTCTTTATTACTTTTGAAGAGCTCTCAGGTTTGTTCATGTTGAAATCTTTGATAACAGACGTTTGGTGTCATTCGTGGTACCTGATGTATGTGATATCCCGTGCGCTGGATGAGATCGCGCAGCGCAGCTTCTTTCTGTGTTCCCGTGAGTCCATCCGCACATTTTTGATTGGTTTCCATTGTGAGTGATTATCAGCAATAAATCAGCAGAATTAGGGGTGCTCACTGAAATTCAATCAAAGTTCAAACACACATGAGACATGACAGAGCATTCTTCACGATAACACGCCACCACATGTTGTTTACAGTCCACAGGGGGTTCAAAGGTAATGAGGCCATATGTTCCAATCTCATAATGTATATAAAGCTTCATGTTATGAACGTTACGTGACACTGATGCTGTAAAGCATCAGGGAAACATTTGATTGACTGGTGTCACGTTTTAGTGTAGTCTCTGAACAAAGTCTGTTTGAACTTGAGGAAGAAGCTTTCAGTATATCTGGTGAACCAAAGTGGGGAAAGTAACATTTTGCCCACCTCCGGGTCAAGGGCTGTGCTGTAATTATTAACTCAAGCTACAGAGCCAATGAAAACAGCAGACAGTCATTGAGCCTCAGTGTTCCTCATCAAGCAAAAAATAGCATCTTTTCCTTTGATCAGAACTCAGGAAAGCGAATTATAAAAGCTTTAATTCTACTGTCACACCAAATGGTCCTAAAGTAAAACTGTATCGCTTAGATACAAAATGCACTTAAGTAGCTTAATAGACTTGAGTGCTTAGTATCAATTTGTCTATGATGTTTCACCAAATGACAATGATATATGTGAATGTAAAGAAATAGACCAGGCCAACATGAAAGAATTGAATGGAAACACGTTTGATTTCATATTAAGATCTCTGTCTTAAAAATCTGATGACAGATTGTAGTGTTCGGGTAAATCTTACATTTAAAGGAACAGTTCACCCACAAATGAAAACTCTGTCATCATTTACGCACCCTCGAGTTATGTATACATTTTTTTTTGTTCTGATGAACACAGAGAAAGATATTTGGAAAAATGCTTGTAACCATACAGATCTTGGCCACCATTGACTCCCACAGTAGGAAAAAATTATTTGTAAATTTCTTTGTTCTGTTGAACACAGAAAAGATATTTTGAAGAATGTTGGACAGCAAACAGTTCTGGGGCACTTTTGACTTCCATTGTCATTTTTCCTACTATGGGAGTCAAAAGTGGCCAAGAACTGTTTGGTTACAAGCATTCGTCCAAATATCTTTCTCTGTGTTCATCAGAGCAAAGCAATTTATACAGATTTGTAACAACTAGAGAGTGAGTAATTCATGACAGATTTTTCATTTTGGGTTGAACTGTCTCTTTAAGTATTAAGCAGATGCTTTTATCCAAAGTGACTTGGAAAAATAAGGAAAGCATTAAAGTAGTTAATGGAACGAAGAATCATTTATTTACCCTCATATTTTTTAAAACCCGTACATGACTCTTTCTTCAGTGGAACACAAAAGAAGATATTTTAAGGAATGTCTCAGTGGTTTTGTGTTCTCACAGTTGAAGTCAGTGAGAGTTGTTTGGTTATCAGCGTTCTTCAAAATATCTTCTTTTGTGTTTTGCAGAAGGAAGAAAGTCATACAGGTCTGAAATGAAAGAGAGTGAATAAATGATTCAAGAATTCTTATTTTTAGTTGAACTATCAGTTAGGGAGACGAAAATACGAGAAAGTTACATAAACTATTAGGGTCGTGTTGCTGTACATGAGTGCTGTTTGACAGTCATGCTTGAATCACATCACAGACACAGGTCTTTAAAGTCATCGACTAAGTGTTTGTTTATCTTCCTCTCCTTCAGTTTCACATGATCATCAAGAGATGATGAAGACGTGAAGGAGATCTAGTGCAGAGGTCAAAGGTCACACCATCATCTGTAAGTATTACCCAATGCAATCAGAGCAACAAACAAAGCTGTTTTACCATTGCTAACCCTCGACTTGCTGAATAAAATAATAAAACAGAGAGCTGAGCCAAAGATCCATCCTCAGCTTATCCAAACTGAAACGGCTCACCGAAACACTATTACAGTAGCAGTTGTGATGCATACATCAGAGCGAAAATCTTTCTAGACAGTCTGACAACGCCGGTCAAGCTCAGCTGTTGGCAAACATCAAATATAAAGGGGCCGATCCACATTTGTTATGGCTGAGCCGTTAAAGCGAGCATTTGAAGAGAGTCAGGACCGAACTCCATTAGCCTGGCTCTCTTATGGACAGCCTGGTTACCGTTTGCATAAACAAGATAACCAGACCAGCGCTTATCATGCCTGGCTCCCCGACAGCGTTTTCAGCGCATGTTGACCGAAGCTAAATACACACGGCCCTGAAGGCCATTGTGCACGACAGGAACTGCAATGCTGTTGCCTGTTGGTTCAATACAATTACATGTATTTCTTCGACTCATCTAAGGATATAGAGCGTACTGTCTCAGTATTCCATTGCGAGTGAACCTCTCTGAGATGCTTAGTGAGAAGAAACCTCATTTCAGCTCGTGTCCTCAGACGGACACCTATTGAAACAAATGTGTGCAAGTGTAAGCTTCGAAGATGACGAATAAAGAAGGATTAATCCTGGACCCCAAACACACCTTTGCTGTCTGTGAGGTTACGTTTACTATGGCAGGTTAGTATCGTACCATATGTTACTATGGACTGTATGTGAATTAAATCTACGCTTGTGTCTCAGCTGATCTCTCGTCAGTCGTACTGTCAAAAAATATAATGTGCATTACACATACAGTGTGTGTCAAAGAGCTGCTCGTATCCCCGATAAACAAGAAAATTTCATAATAGAGTTGTGCACTGAAGGTTTAAAATACTCCTCAGGTGTGTTCGTTTCACACTGGACAGTTCAAATGTCCACCCATGATTCAATAGAAACATTAAAACACACAGGCACCGTCAAACAGATGCTAAAGTAAGAGCCCTGACGCCGTGTAACACATCTCAGGTGTAAATGAGACAACTTACCTGAGCAATTTCAGAGATCACCACCCGGGAAACTCAGACCCTCATTCTGCTGAATTTGGCAACGTGTCACTGGGGTGATTCTGTAATCACATCATATCAAACTCCAAAGGTTCACTGTCCTAGAGCTGCTTTACGAGCCCGTGTGGTTAAACGTTAACTCGCTCTATCTCTCCTCTCGCCGCAGGCCGGCCCTTTGACCAGGAACAACACCACATATCTGTCATACACGTCAACATGCTGGAAAACTGAGCCTTTTACACTTCAATGGAGGAGGATTACAATGGAATTTAAAAAAAATGTTTTTGTGTATTCTTTCCTCCTTCAGCACGTTGAATGAGACATGCATTTGAATGCACTAAGAAAAAATTAAAGGAATAGTTCAGCCCGTCTTGTCATTTAAAACCTGTACAAAACGAAATAGTTGGAGAATGATGGTACCCATTCACTTCTAGACACAAAACCAATGCAAGTCAATGCACATCATTCGGTCACCAGCATTCTTCGAAATATCTTCTTTTGTGTTCAGCAGAAGAAAGAAAGTCACACAGGTTTGAAATGATGAGGGTGAGTAAATGATGACAGTTTAGGGGGTCACAATTTCCCCCACATTTTAGAACAGTTAAATCGTCTAAAAACTATTACTATTATTATTATTAAAACTATTATTATTATAACACAACTATAGGACTTAAGTTGTGACTAAAAGATATTCTAAAATAAATAAAGACATCTTCACTGTCGTCAGTTTTTTTTTAACTTGCAAAGTTCTCTTGTCATTTTATCTTCTTGAGGTCTCGCTGTTTTTCTTCATTATTCAATCCAAGTCATGCATTTGAAAACATTTGTAATATACGTTTGCACAATTATATTTTTTCTAAAATTTAAGTAAACATCTTCAGGGAAAAAGTTATTATTTTACTCAAGTGATCTTAAACGGAATGAAAGAGTAAATTGTTTTTTATTTTTCTCTTAGAAATCACGAAGATAATTTTTTATTATATGAAATGACCAAACACTAAGAAATATCTTGATTTTAAGTTGTTTCAGCTTATTTTAATGATGGATTTACTCACGGATTTACTAGTAAACGGACTGTAGTAGGCCTACAGTTCCCAGATCCTATATTTTATTTATTTTTACTATCATTTAGTACAGTTAACTGGTATATAACTTAATATAATAGAGTTTTTATTTTTTCTTGTGGAAAGTTTGTCGAGGCCCCCTAATGGACCCCAGCCCCCTGGGTTAAAAAACACATCTGTTTTATTTATGTTTTACATTCAGGTTTCTCTCCTTCCACTTGACACCATGTTACGACAAACGGGAATGGTGATTTTTGTATTGCTCTGTGTTTGCTGTCTCCAGAATTCTGATATGAAGCAGTGGTCCTGTGATGGTGACACATGAACATCACAACCCTACTGCTGTAAAACAATGGCCGACATCCAAGCTGACGTCTGCACGTTCACTCGCTCTATAATGATGATCAAATCTAGCCTTATATCTTGTGTCAACATTATCTTTTCATAAATATTATATGATGGCAGTGAGTTCGTGCCCTGAATGACACTCGGATTGAACTGGCGCCCCCTTGTGATGAAAACCGGCCACTGTCAGAGAAAAGAGTTATTACTGTTGATTCTATCAGACCCAGCCAATCAGAGAGCAGATGCATGATTCATTCATTCAATAAGTCAGTCCTTTACCTGGTTTAGAACTTCAGTAACCCCCATTGCTTGATTTGTATGTTTTTTTTTTTACAGAAAGTGTGTTTATGCTGCAAGTTAACACCCATGTAGTAGGCTACCCACGGCAAATGTGTGTCTTCATATTCAAACACACACACACACACCCACACACACACACCCACACACACACACACACACACACACACACACGCACGCACGCACGCACGCACGCACGCACGCACGCACGCACGCACGCACGCCAGCACGCACACACACACACACACACACACACACACACACACACTCACACAGGCCCTCAAGATCACATCATAAAACTGTATTAATCCCATTTTATTTAAGTGTGTATTTTTCTCTGTGTTTTGTTATGCGAGTCTTTTGTAAATTCTTCAGACAGCTCTTGTCTGGTGGAGAGTGTCTAATGTTTCTTTCATCATTAACCTGTGATGTTCTCTCCATCCTCTGTCACTCGTCTTGCATGTAATTCTGTAGAGAGGAGAAAGTTTACCAGCCATAACCCTGGACCCTCTCCATGCATCTCCATGTCGTAACGTTTTCATATGCACTTCAGGAAATGCAAATGTTTATTGTCATGTTGCAGAAAAGTCAATGACAGACATGCTTTCTTCATTCTTAATTTCTTTATACAAGGACAAAAGCATCGTTTTAAGATACAAACAGATACACCGATTTATTAAGCAGTCTTTTGAGAAAATGATAGACAAGAGGAAAAGAGAAGCATAATTTAAGCTTAAGCATTTTAAAGTAGTTTTAAATCTATTTGATAGTACATCACCATTTGGATCTGGCAGTACATCGATTAAAATGGATCCGTTTGAGTTGTGTTTCAGACGATGATGTCATTAGGGGGAAACTAGGCAACTAATGGCTTCTAATATGCATTGAGTAAAGACCCAACTTCATCCACTTCAAAATGCACAACATTGTCATTTAACAGTAGCTGTGCTCTAATAGAAAGGATCTGTATTTTTCCAACCAGCAAATAATCAACAAATATTTCGAGTAAATATTAGCCCGTCGTAAACCTGCATTAATCACACAAGTAACACGACTCAATGGCCCGGTTTCATAGACAAGGCTTAAGACTAGTCCCAGACTAAAATGAATGTTTGACCGGTCTTAACTCAATATAACATGCCCGGAAATATCTTAAAATAAACCAGTGCCATTGTTTTGTCTCAAGATGCACACCAGTAATGTATTTTTCGGCATTTTTATAAAAGCCACATAAATATCTTAATTCAACTAAGGCTTAGTCCTGGCTTAAGCTAAACCGTGTCTGTGAAACCGGCCAAATGTGTTTAAATCACGTGCATTAAGTGCTGCACCATAATCTGACCTTGTGGAAATATCAAGTCTCAGCTGACTTCCAAGGGGGCCTCAAGATGACCAATATTTCAAAATTAGACAAAATAGCTATTGAAATAAAAAAATATATTTCTTATTAGTTGGCCATTTTTATCATTAATAAACGTTTTTCCAGTTAATGTTAAACTCTAATAGATTTTATTGGGTAGACATTTTGCTGTGAGTGGGTTGGATGGGAGGGAGGCCTTTGAATATTTTTGGAAACAAAAATGGAGTTAAAAAGGTTGAGAACCCCTGATCTAAAGGAATGTCTGTAGCTTGAAACAGTCCAAATGAAATAAAAATAATATAACATTGCCAGAAAGAAATTATTGTATATGTCATGTGATATGGAAGCTGCTCTCTCTCTCTCGCCCTTGAACGTTACAACTGCATTTATGTTTTGTATAGTGTTGTATATTATCAGTACCACACACAATATTTGTCATGATATTTTATCAAATAAGAAATAAATATCTTTAATATCTAAGAATACACTGTGGTAAATGTCTACTTTATCATCTCAGCATCTCCTCCCCCTCTTCATTCAGATAAATCCTGCTGTGGAAGCACATGACATAACTGTTATTGATTTTAACATCCTGTCTTCACAGAGACGTTCTACAGTTTCCAAGAGAGAATCTGTGTGTGTATTACAGGAAGACCATTGACTGTCTGACTGTCAGACCATCCCGTCCCGTGTCTGTCTGAAATCTGATCCGATGGCTTTCCCCGGGGAGCCGTGTCTCACCGGGGTGAGATAACCAACCACGCTCAAATTTTGTGAATCGCAGCAGGTTTTCTCTTACGTGATATAAACAGAGCATAGAGAACTGAAGTCAAGGTGACCCCATCAGTCATAGAGTAAATAACTGAACAAACGCCACTGTGCAGAAATAAGCAGGGACGAAGGGAAAACCTCTTTCCCTATTCCAGACCAGTGAGTTTGTAAAAATTAACTTTAGCTTTTATTTTGTGACCTCTGGATTCTGAGCCAAGACCACAATACACGTAAAATATGTTTTCAGAGGCTGGAAATAACATCCTTCACTGACAGAAAGGCACTCATTTACGGGCCGCAAGATGAAGTCAAATAAGCGAAAGGACTCGAACCCGAGCAGCAGCATTTGTTTGAACCCAACTCTGGTTGGATGGTTACACAACTCTATGTGCAGACCAGAAAAGACAGAACAAACATACTGTAACAATTTAATATATTCCTAAAATTGACATGCACATATTTGACACACGATTCTAACTTAACAAACACAAGAAAATATATTCATTTAAGAGTAGGTCTCAAATTTATAGAATAACATTTCATATCACGGGCTAGTGGCGCGCGATGGCCCCTGTGAGCTTTTGCAATGCCAGAGTCCGCAGACTAATTTGCGTTCGTATAACACTATCGAGTTGTTTTGGCTTAACGAAGTGCTCAGCAATGTGAAGAGGGTCTGTCATATCGCTTATATATTACTTACTTCTTTTTTAATCTAAAAAAACACATATTTGCAGGCCCAAAATCCTCCTTTTCCCATACGGTGTTATACGACCGGAAATGACTCTCCCGACTCTGGCGTCCCAAAAAGCTCACTGGCGCCATCTTGTGCAACTAGCGAATTAAAATGTTATCTAATTAAATTAATTCATATGTAATAATTACTTTAAAATATTTTGTTTTTAATGTTGTCAAATAATAACATACAAAAATATTAAATTATTACGGCGATAACAAAATTTAGATTCATATAGGCTATTATTGGTTATATAAGGGCTATCGGGCGGCTTGCGTGAACTTCTGCCTTTTAAACATCGCGAGATTATTAGCTGGGTCAAATGCTCTAGTTACTGTATTTAAGAGCTTCGTGGACTCATCTGTCTCATGGTAGTCTAAGTGATGTTATATGTGAGTGCGTTGAGGAAGACCAGAGCAGAGGGACCCGGTGTCTCCAAGGAAGGAGGAGACGGCGCGGTGATCTAATTGGTTTCTCAATTAAATCCACCTCTCAGTCTGCAAGAGGCTGTGCTTCTGTTGTTAAATCTTCACATATTCACAGTCGGACGGGACAGGTTCCTGTGGCTGTTTCGCGGGAGTTGAGTCTCGAGCGCAAACTTCCAACATGAGTGAATTACACGAGGATCTCGCCAAGATGTTGCGCGTTAAAGAGGAGAGGATAAAGGAGATGGAGAGACTGCTTTCAGCCAAGGAGCACGAGGTCAGCGAGCTGAAGAGAAAACTGCACAAATGTCAGTCTGTACTGCCGAGCGCTATCGGACCCGGACCCAGAACCAGGCGCGCGCAGGGCATCTCAGCCGAACCGCAGACCTTCAGATCCTTCCAGGACTTAAAGAGTAAAGCACTGCGCAAACACTCCAAATCTGACAGGTGAGACCCTCTCGACTACATCTCTGTGTGGACATCTATACTGCACTGTACAATATTTTTAAGGCAACTGAAGTTTCTTTGTATAATCTCTGATTTATTGACATTTCTTGTGTAATGCAGAGCATGTGTCATTATATTTGACTGATGAAATAACACATTGCATAGAAGCAAATAGACACTGAAATAATGTGGGCACCTCATGTGATCAATATACCCATGACTTTGTATTTTCTTTTGACTATAGTTTCTAGTGAAGAAACTGCTGGTGAATCAGTTTAGAGAACATTGTGCTTTCTAGGAATTATTCACAGAGGTCATTGAGTAATATCTCATTGGCACCTCAAAATATCGCATTGTTCTTACAACTTGTAAAGAATAGACTGAGATTATCAGTACACATTCTGTACGCAGAAGTGCACGTGAAGCTGTGACATACTAATGCATTACATACATGATATGATATACGTGCATTATATGTGAGGCCAACGCTATATGTTGCACTGTAATATCAGTTAAACTGCTTTGACATAAGCGGACACATCTATGGGCTAATGCTGTGAGACATTCTGCTTAATGTCCTATAACTCTTTCTCCAAAGATGTAACCTAGTTGAATATTTAATGCTGCTTGTTAAATGTTTCATGTCATAGATGTTCGTTGCTATATTTAGGATCCATATATTTCAACTTCCCGGAAACGTGTGGAATTTTCCAACTTTTCATGGGAATAAGTAAACCACATTTCAGTAAATGAATATCTTTATTAACTTTGTCAGGGGTCACTTCACCTTCCACCCGTATGTAATTCAAAGAAAATCACTGTGGTGCATTTTTATTTTGGTATTCAAAAGTAGAAGGAGGAAAAGTCGCTCTGGGACTGTAATAAACAGCCGTGAGATTTAAGAGTTAAAGGGATAGTTCATCCAAAAATGAAGAATCTGTCATCATTTACTCACCCTCAGATTGTTTCAAACCTGTATAAATGTCTTTGTTCCGATGAACACAGAGAAAGATATTTGGAAGATTGTTAGCAATTTTCAGTTCTGGGACAGCATCCACTACCATAGTAGGAAAAAATAGTGTATTTTTTTGCTCTGTTGAACACATAATGAGACATTTGGAAGAATTTAGGAAAACAAAGAGTTCTCGGGCACCTTTGACTACCATTTAATTCTTACTACTATGGTAGTCGATGCACAGCAAAATCGCCAGTGTTAAAAAGGTCAAATTGACAATCTTAATTGTTAATTTGACCTTTTTTAACACTGGCGATTTTGCTGTGTGATGTCCCGCAACTGGAAATGACTAACATTCTTCCAAATATCTTTCTCTGTGTCCATCAGAACAAAGTCATTTATACAGGTATGAAATGACATGAGGGTGAGTAAATGATGACAGAATTTTCCTTTTTGACTGTACTATCCCTTTAAGGCAGGGGTGTCCAATGTCGGTCCTGGTGGGCCACTGTCCTGCAGACTTTAGCTCCAACTTGGCTCAACACACCTGTTTGGAAGTTTCTAGTCTGCTTTGTGAGACCTTGATTAGCTGCCCAGGTGTGTTTGATTAGGGTTGAAGCTAAACTTTGCAGGACACCGGCCCTCCAGTACTGACTTTGGACACCCCTGCTTTAAGTGGACTGCAGTTTAAAAAAGCCTCCGTTGTCGGCCACTAGATGACAGTAAAGTATTATCCCACCGTGGAGGTGAAACGAAAACAGCCAGTAGCCTACATTTGGAGGCTAAAGTTATGTTTATATTTTGTATTACTACTATATAGTAATTACTACAAATAATAATAACTTTGATAATAGTAATAATAAAAATAAATAAATTCACTGGTGTTCCACCTTACATAAAATTGGAATTGATTTTATGATCCTATTCAGTAAAATTAAGACTCAGGTGCTCACCGTCCTCTTATGTCTACAGAAATAAGTTTGGTGTTTTACACTTCAAAACAGAAAGACAAAGCTGTAGCCTAAATAGATGGAGGTCTTTGAGGGCAGATCTGTTGAATGGATTCTGATGGCTTAGCAGTAACTGTATCGTGAGCCTTTCTTTGTGTGTGTTAGCATCATAAACACTGTAGTTTCCCATCAGAAAACAATCTCTTCTCTGATCCTTATATAATCAACAAGCTCCTTATGAAAGCCCTTGAGAATGGAAAGTGTGTTATCTTTCCTGCGCTGATAAAAGGCTTCACGGTGAACGGTCTTCAGCCTTCAACATTAGCATCACATCTCACTTCCACACTGAGTGACACACAAGCTTTGATCTGCTCCTGTGCTGCAGTTCTTCATGGTTTGCCTCATCAATTGTCCTTAATTGGTCTTCTGTGCTATGCATGATGAATGGGATCAGATTCACTTTAGGGTGGTGAAAGAGAGAGACATGGGTCTAGATTCTGTGCACCGTCCCCTGCGAGGTCTCTGTGCTAGTTTTGGGATTTCCAGGACACTCATTTATCCATTAAAATGAGTGTGTTAGGTTTCTTATCTCCAATAATAATGCAAATGAGACTAAATAGACATAAAACAGATCACACAGTGCACTAAACACATAACAGCAGATATGATTGAGTTTGTTTTGCAGTCACACATACATAATATGTGGACAATTTATATATGTGCATTTCAATAAAAGTAAAACAGTATTTGACACAATGATAATATGAGAATGAAATAATTTAATTATCGTTTTGAGCTCATTTTAAAGGTATAGTTCACCCAAAACTGAAAATACTGTCACCATTTACGCACCACCCTCAGGTTACTGACATTCTTCCAAATATCTTCCTTTGTGTTCAGCAGAACAAAGACACTTACACAGGTTCGGAACAACCCGAGGGGGAGTAAATGATGACGGAATTATTATGATGACAGAACTATCACTTTAAAATAAATCTTCAAACATGGGTGCGCATCTCAGGTTTGTTCCACAAGAGGGCGCTTTTGATCTTATTTATCAAATTCTTGTTTTCTCTTCTTTGGTGAATTACTCTTCATAAAGCTACAAAGTTGTTTTATTGTTGAGGATACATCTTTAGGCTTGTTCACATTCATAAATTTGCCAGACGCTTTTATTTAAAGCAACTTGCAGTACATTCGAGCGATACATACTGTATATCAGTATGTGTGTCCTTTAAGATTATATGTGTTTTAAGGGTCAATTTTTCGAAATTGAGATTTTTACATTATCTGAAATAAGCGTCCTATATGGTTTGTTGTGATAGGATTTAACTATTCAAAACTCTGGAATCTGAGGGTACAAAAAAAATCTAAACATTGAGAAAACATTGTCCATCAGAGGTGCTAGAAGGCCACCCGCTCACAAAAATAAAATTTTGATATATTTAGGGTAGGAAATTACAAAATATCTTCATGGAACATGACCTTTACTTAATATCCTAATGATTTTTGGCATAAAAGAAAAATCGATAACTCTGACTGACCCATACAATGTATTTTTGGCTTTTACTACAAATGTTCTTGTGCTACTGTTTGTTTTAAAGCGCAGTGGAGACAGTTAATGAGGTGAACTGAAGCAGCTGGTCGGGTGTTAATGTGAAGATCCAGATGATGTTTGAGACTGCAGGGAGGAAACACACAGCATCAACATGACATGCCGAGACTTCAGTCTTCCATTAGCCAAACCAAATCTCACGAGAAATCTACATGTTGCTTCTGAAAGTTTCTGTTATGGAAAAACGGTCCCAGTGTGGAAAATTTCTGACAAGCACCATGTGAACAATTTTTACTCTCAGCCTGTTAAATATACCAAAAGCTTCAGTAAATGACCACGGGCCTACTATTGTAAAATATTACAGTTTAAAGCGATTTAGATGTATTTTGCCACTTAAACACCAAGGCAAAACTTGCAATCTCCTCTTTTTTTTTTCTCGTGAGATCAGATTGATAACTGTCAAAATAAACAGTTTGGAGTTTCTGCCCCAAATGCTGGATCAGTACAGTGTCTTTAATTTATATACAGTATATCATCAGAGAAATATAAACATGGCGTTTGAGTTTAGTGTCACTGCACAGTGATGCAGTTAATGGACATCACTCAGATGGTTTAAGAGTGAAGCGTTTCATATTTGCTCATTTTTACTGTAGGCTTGCATTTCAACTTCAGGATGAGTGTCTGAACTCCACTCAGATGTTATAGCAGAATCATTTTCACCGTGTTAAAGTGGTTGGCTTGCTTCTGTCGGATGTTTATAGAAATCTGTTTGAAAAGGTAAAGCCAAAGTGTCGGTTGAATGATGACAAAGTTGATCTAACATTTCATTTTACAAACATACAGTTATACAGAAAATGCACTTAACATTTCAGTGCCCGTGTGTAAATGTAAAAAGTGTTTGGTTATTTTCAACCCAGAGTTGGGTCAAAAAGGGAATTAACCTATGCTGTGTTGTTTTAACCCATTGTTAGATCTTGCTAAAGGGTTTTACTTTAAGAATTTTTCATTTAAGTAAATTACAACCACAAATATTAAGCATTTTGATAAAGAAACAACCCTTGGGAAAATTGGGTCTGACGTGAGAGGATGGTACAACTGTAGTTATGATTTCTATAAAAAATTGATGTTTTATAGTTAAACCATAATTTTTGTAAGGGAAACTTCTGGCCATAACTATTTGACAGGCTTTAATATTTGCATATTTAAAAATGTTAAAACCGGCCACACTGTCTTGTGTAGTTATCTTGATTTGGAAAAGTTGTATTTGGACAAAATTACCTGCTCGTGTGGGGTCGCGCATGGTCTGCTAGGCTACAGGTGCGCGCTTGAGTCTTTCCCCACACGCATGCCGCTTCTGCTGCGCGCTCACTGCGCGCTCATGGCGATCCACTCGCGCTCCGCAGCTGCGACTGACGTATTTGGACAAGAAATGAACGCCGTGTGAAACTTCGTTTCCCGAAAGCGATGTCCGCGAGCGCCGTGGGTGTTTCCCTGCTCATTCCTCCGGTATAAGTGACCGGCGGATCGGCGCGCTGCGTTTGGAGACACAGTCGCGACATTCAGCGTTTGATTTGAATCTCCCCGATCGGTAACTCCGGGGAGACATGGGCACTTTGCGCGACCTCCAGTACGCGCTCCAGGAGAAGATCGAGGAACTGAGACAGAGAGACGCGCTCATAGATGATCTGGAGCTGGAGTTAGACCAGAAGGACGAGCTGATCCAGAAGCTTCAGAACGAGTTGGACAAATACAGATCTGTGATCAGACCTGCGACTCAACAGGTCCACAAGCAGAGCGTGTTTCAGGAGCAGCAGAGGACCAAGAGACAGGCGATCTCAGCCGAACCCACAGCCTTTGACATTCAGGATCTCAGTCACGTTACACTGCCTTTCTACCCAAAGAGTCCACAGTAGGTGTCCCTTCTGCTTGTTCACGTGCATTGCTTTCATAAAATCGGCTGGAATTGAACCACAAAACAATGATGATTTTACTCTGTGCATGCAATATCTTTGAATGACGCGTGACATCGGTCAGCTGGACACCGGGAGTTTTGTGGTTCTGAATAACTTGAGCAGTCATTGCCTTTATTATGACTGATGTAATGTATGATGATGGGCTTAATCCAGCCCGCCTGTTACTCAGACCTGTTGGTGATCAACTTTACAAGAGAGAAAAAGCTGCTTACAATTCATGCTCGCTTGTTGTTTAGAAGAAAAATCAAAGTGCGTTTGTTTTTATTGGACGAGGTTAGATTGAACTTCATTGTCATGCACAGAGTCAGTATGAGGACAGTCACTAGGAACATTTGAGGCTCTGTGCTGTTTCTAGGTCACTAAATAAATGTAAGTACATTTGTGACATTAACATGAACTCATTAGAAAAGGTCAGAGATGATGTCTGAAACATTCTCACATCTCGCTTAAAAACATTCATTTATTGTGACGTATGCACAGTCGTATATGAATCCATGCGGCTTCCAGGATGCTGACGTTCGGTGGAGTGAGAGATTGACATCGCGAGTGTGCTGATGACATCTGTGACGCGGAGTTTTATAAACATAGACAAGAATCTCTAACAAACGTTTGCAGCGCCCTGTTGAATCTATAAGGAATTAAAGGGACAGTTCACCCAAAAATGACAATTCTGTCATCATTTACTTGCCTTCGAGTTGTTCCAAATCTGTATAAATTTCTGATGAACGCAGAGAAAGATATTTGGAAGAACAGTTCTTGGCAACCATTGTCTATGTTCAACCAAACAAAGAAATGTATGGAACAACTAGAGAGTGAGTAATTCATGACGGAATTTTCATTTTGGGGTGAACTCTCCCTTTAAGTATTCAGAAGATGCTTTTATCCAAAGTGACTTGGAAAAATAAGGAAAGCATTAAAGTAGTTAAAGGAACGAAGAATCATTTATTTACCCTCATATTTTTTAAAACCTGGACTCTTTCTTCAGTGGAACACAAAAGAAGATATTTTAAGGAATGTCTCAGTGGTTTTGTGTTCATACTGTTGAAGTCAATGAGAGTTGTTCTGATGGCAACCCAACCTGCTTCTAACAAGATGTATGGAACAAAACTATATACGAATGTGATTTCATTAACAAGGCTCTTAAGGTTTGGAATGATCATTTTGAGCTTTTAAGCTTTTTTGTAGACAGTTGTAATGAAATGCACAGAAGTGTACGGCTCGAGAGTTTGGCAGCATCTTTTCATCGTCTCCTCAGCTGGATTTCCAGAGCAGCGTTATCCAAAGACTCTCTCTTATCCACCCGCCACGCCATCGCTTTCTCTGCGCGTCATCTCCTCCCACTCTCGCCGTCTTTCTTCACAGTTTGTGAGCATTTCAAGACGGCTCATGTTTATGTCTGCTGGATATTAACTGCTGTACTGTGCTCATGCGTTCATGACTTCAGCACAGCATCTATTCATTCAACACAGTTTTGTGTTCTTCTAATTTTCCTTTTTTAATGTCGCTGGTTGTAATAAGGAAAGCCATCACACATCTTGTGCAACAATAATTGCTTTGCAGCCACAGGTTCTCATTGCTCCCCATGGAGCACAAAGCACAAAGGTTTAAGAAGACGCTGCAATTACATCTCTTCTGTCCTTCGCTGTGTTCTTATGCAAACACTGACCTTTAAAAACAAATGCTAGAATGTCTGACATTTATTTTTGAGGCCAAAAATGAGAAATCAGTCATGGTTTACAGTACACGCCCTCACGGTGGTCCCATTTACTTTCCTCTCCAGAGTAAACCAAGAAATGTTGTTCCTGCTTTACTGTCCATGTCATGAGGGTAAATAAATCACGACACCAGTGTTATTTTTGGATGAACTGTCTCTTTACTGCCGGTCTTTTCATTGTTCTCCCTGCTCCGAGGCCCCTGTGAAGTTTTACAGAACGTATCCACGTCGCTTCCCACCAAAAGAGCATATTTTCTCCTTTTAAGGCAACAGCTGTGTGTTGTGCTCCACGTTTGGCCAGACATAAATCTCTGTTAAACAAAAGAGTGCGGAGTGGGTTAGAAGTCCTGTAAAAAGCAACTCCAGCCGCAAGCGTGCCAATCTCCGCTTTCGTCCAGCCCGCCTGGTGTTCTTCACAACCATCTGGCTGAAGAAATCACCTCTGCATTCCAGCCAGCGGCCTGCCAGGGCACCGTAATGGTGCCCGAAATATCAAAGCCGCTGATTAAATTGAAGCTCCTGATGCGAGGTGGCATTTTCTGCACTTTTTTTGCTATGGTAAGCCCATCAGAACAGAAGCCGTGCCAGACGCTGAAGAAATCTGCCCACCACCTGCAGCTCGGAGCTCAAAGAAACATTTGGGAACGGCTGGCGATGGCCCTTTGGATTGCTGTAATGAATGTGAGAAAACAAGGCTTGACATTGATAACTGGCCCGCATATCAAAGTATAAAAGACAAGTGTTGACAGGAGTGTTTGTCTTAAAGTGACAGTTCCCCCAAAAATGAAAATTCTGTCATCATTTACTTACCTTCGAGTTGTTTCAAATCTGTATAAATGTCTTTGTTCTGATGAACACACAGATAGATATTTGGAAGAATGCTTATAACCAGACAGATTTTGCCCCCCATTGACTACCATACTAGAAAAAATGCTTTATCATTTTTTTTTGTTCTGTTGAACACATAAGAAGACATTTTGAAGAATGTAGGACGTCAGTTCTGGGGGACTTTTGACTACCATTGTATTTTTTCCTACTATGGGAGTCAATGGGGGACAAGATCTGTTTGGTTATAAGCATTCTCCAAATATCTTTCTCCGCGTTCATCAGATCAAAGACATTTATACAGATTTGGAACAACTGGAAGGTGAGTAAATGATGACAGAATTTTCATTTTTGGGTGAAGTATCCATTTAACAGATAAAAAAAAATTATGCTTTATGCGTTCGTGAATTTGGCAGACGCTTTTATTCAAAGTGACTCTCAGAGCACTAATGGCTCACGGTTTACATGCTCTCCACGGGAATCCAACCCTTGACCTTGGCATAGCATTGGTAATGTCGTGCTCTACCAGTTACATCACATTACCCGCGTGTTGGCTTTAGTGCACACGGACCCTATCGGGTAAATCTTTCGGAACAGAGGAGATCAAATTAGGCAAACAAGAATGGATGGCAGTTTTGCATGAGAATGGCTATAAACAACCTTTATTCACGTCACTCTGCTTGTGAATGTGGATATGGATAGTAAATGACTTATGAATTATTGCATTGCATTCGAAATACATTTAGTTTTTCTGTTCACATTTTGAACCTAACATGCTCCTCGTATTATTGTGAATGATTCAACAGTGAAAAAACAGCAACTAATAGCGAAAATATATTTTTTATGATTTTTTGGTGATATAAAATGAAGCAATGCTTTTATTTGGCCATTAAAGTGACTCTTGGATTTAGTCTTGAGAAGTGAAACTATAATTACGAAATATATTAAAAAAATGTTTTTTATTCTTTGTTTTAATCCACAGCAAACAAAATATAGCAATAAAGCAATCAAGTAAAGATACCACTTGTTGTTAAATGTGACACTAGACAATCCTTCCCGTGCATACAGATTATTCTGTTTAAGCGATCACATCATAACTAATACATGAGATTTGTTAATATCATTCTCAGATTGAGATCTTATTGAATGTATGTGAAGGCGACTCGTCTGAATCGTGACTGATAAGAATAATCTGTCTTCTGCTCCCGTATCTTTTATTATAACTCTCATTATTGCTGGCGTGCTTGTCTGAATGTGATCTCTTTATCGAGTATAAATCCTTAAACCATTTGTCTTTAATCCCCATTCAGATAGAGGCCATATTTCTCCAGACTGTATGATCGCAAGGGCATCAAAACACCAGCTGAAATGAGTTTATAATCCTATAAATGTCCTATTAGTCTCAGTCTCATGTTCCCTTTGGAATTCAGATGCATGCAAATGATTCACTGGGACGACACACATGTTGAGAGATTAAATTGAGCGGTTATCAGTTGTGATCGCTCAAGAATCTTATTAATGCATGCACTTGGGTGCACCCACCTGCTTCTGTGTTTTCACACAAAGTACATTTAATTGTAGAGTGCAGTCTACTTCAGAATATGATCCCTCAAAACGCAGTACCTGCTAGGTTATTTTAAAATCATAAACAATTTCCGTCATTTTGAAAGGTGGTGTTGACGACCGTGTCCTCTCCCACAGTTTTCAGACATCATCTCGTCCAATTTCTAATCGAAAGAGAAAAGCACGCCAATATTTTCCCAAGCATGTCGCTGATGCTGTCAGTGAGATAATAGAAGAATGAAATGTAACGTATGCATGATATAGATAAAATAACAGTTAAGAGGGAACATGGAATGCAAGACAACATCCGGACATCTGATGGACGTCATGAGACCGACATTTAGACCGTGAAATGAATATCAGTCGTGTCATCCATGAAGAGAAACTCATTGACTGATTGTGTGAGACATTGATTACGTTCACAAAATCCCGGCATGAGGGATTCTGAGGTTCACACCTTCCTGAGAGGAATTTCTCATGCTGTGCCATTGAATAAAGCTGTCTCGGATTTCAAGAAAAAGTGATTTGTGACTGCCTCCATTTTGCCGTTTTCACTTCAGTTTGATTTTGCTCGATTTAGGACTTAAATGTGCTGTGAGTAATATTTAGAAGGATCTATTGACGGAAATGCAAATCATACACATGTTCAGAGGTGTATAAAGACCTTACATAATGAAGCGTTATGCTTTTATTACTTTAGAATGAGCTACCGCGGGTCCCCTTACATGGAGTTCATCATGTTGTTTCTACAGTAGCTAAACGGACAAACTGCTCTACAGAATGCGTTTCGTAAATGCGTTTTCTCCTTCAGCAAAGAAGTGAAAATGTGACGACATCTTAGTCCTGTGTCAGCCACCGTAGTGCTTGGAAAGGGAGGGGTGGAGTGAGCCATTGGTTGCCGTTCACAACCTCACCACTAAATGCCGCAAAATTTCATACACTGGCTTATCGCTAATATAACTCAACTCAACTTTATTTATATAGCGCTTTTTACAATTTTCACTGTTACAAAGCAGCTGTACATGAGACATATTGACTATAAGCAAAACAATTAAAGTTGTACCTTTAAAAACAAGAAAAAGGTGAAAACACAGAAGACAGTCATACCCACATAAAAAACACTCCACACACACAATATGCACATGTACTAACACACATAGACTTAGACACACACGCACGCACGCACGCACACACACACACACGCACGCACGCACGCACGCACACACACACACACACACACATACAGACAAGCACGGACACACACACACACACAGACACAGTGAAAGCACACATTTAAGATAAAGGAGAGAGAAACACAGGTCAAATATTAAACAGACTATAAATTCTTATATGCAATGTTAATTAAGTAAAACATTAAAATTCTAATTCTGAAGCAGCCCCCCCGGCCAGGCAAAAAGTGAAAAACAGTATGCAAATGGTGGCGAGGAACCCAAAACTCCAATCGAGAAAAAAACCTCAGGAGATCCCAGGCCCAACCAGGGGATTCCAGTTCCCCTCTGGCAAAAGCTGCTGCCTCTTCATAAGCTCGACAGTGCTTGCACAACAAGGCTAAATAAAAAGAAATAAACTTACTAATAAGGTAAATTTTAGTTTAAGATTATCATTAATAATCTAATAGCATTTTAAATTTTGTAGTGAAGACGTGTCAAGTCATCACGTCCTTCTTTTTCCAGCTCTATCATCTCAGCTCTTGTCAGGTCGCCTCTTCCCATTTTCCGGTCTACCATCAGGTCTGGGCATGAACTGCATCCTGCTCGCTGTGGTAACCTTGGAACAATGAGACAAGACTGGCTGAGAGTAGAGTACTGTTCTGCACTCTTTGATGCAACAAGTACATCTGTTGTGTTCCTGGTTCCGGTTGATCTAACTAATGCAGCCTAATCCCTCAGAGGATTTATATTATGGAAGTGTAGTGTATGCAAGATTAAAACGATGCGTTGGAGCCGATAGCCTAGTGGGCAGTGCTCCGACATGTGGCGCGGTTGCGCATTGGGCGACCCGGGTTCGATTCCCGTCTCGTGGTCCTTTCCCGGACCCACCCCCTTCTCTCTTCCACTTCTCCTCCTGTCCTCTCTAACAAACAGCTGTGTCAGATTAAAAAGATGGGTCTTTAGTCTAGATTTAAACTGACAGAGTGTGTCAAAGTTTAGGCGCTAGATAGGAAAATGATCTACCACCTGCACTTGATTTTGAAATTCTAGGTATTACCAACTGACAGGATGCCTGAGAGCGTAATGCACGTGAAGGACTATAATACAAGAGGAGTTCACTTAAGTACTGAGGAGCTAAACCATGTAGGGCTTTATGGGTAATAAGCAAGATTTTAAAGTTAATGCGATGCTTTATAGGTAACCAGTGCAAGGTTGACAGAACCGGGCTAATATGTTCATACTTTTTTGTACGTGTAAGAACTCAAGCTGCCGCGTTTTGGACCAGATTGAGTTTTTGTAATAAGCCTGCAGGGCAACCACCTAACAGAGCATTACAGTAATCTAGTCTTGATGTCATGAATGCATGAATTAACTTCTCTGCATCTGACAGTGACAGCATATGACGTAGTTTAGATATATTCTTAAAATGGAAAAATGCAATTTTACAGGTGTTGGTGACGTGGCTCTCAAATGCCAGATTACTATCGAATAGAATGCCAAGATTCTTTGCTGACGACGAGGGTTTTATGGAACATCCGTCAATAGTTGAGCAGTATTCTTGGTTGTTACGTATGGTGGTTTTCGGTCCAATAATTAACACTTCTGTTTTGTCCGAGTTCAGTAATAAAAAGTTGTTACTCATCCAGTTTTTTATATCGCCTATGCATTCCATTATTCGATGGAACTGCTGTGTTTCAAGAGGCTTCGAGGAAATATAAAGTTGAGTATTATCAGCATAACAGTGAAAGCTAACTCTGTGTCACTTTATTATATCTCCTAGAGGTAGCATGTATAATGCGAAGAGAAGAGGCCCTAAGACTGAGCCCTGTGGTACACCGTACTGGACTTGCGATTTGCGTGACACCTCATTGTTTATTGCTACAAATTGAAAACGGTTGGATAAATACGATTTAAACCATTTCAAAGCTATTCCCTTAATGCCGACATAATTTATGAGTCTATGTAGGAGTGTGCTGTGGTCAATGGTGTTGAATGCAGCACTAAGGTCTAGCAGAACCAATAATGAGATACAACCTCGGTCAGACGCCAATAGCAGATCATTTGTAACTCTGATCAAAGCAGTCTCTGTACTGTGACATGCTCTAAATCCAGACTGGAATGCTTCATTGACGTCATTCCTTTGGAGGAAGGAGCATAATTGAGTTGAAACTACTTTTTTTAATATGAAAGGTAGATTCGATATAGGCCTGTAGTTCCCTAGTTCGCTAGGGATATATAACCATATAACTCACAATACAGTTATCATTATTTATCTGAATGGTCCTGGTAACTCTTTTTAATTTCACCAGGAACAAAAATCCTTTCTGTTTTTGTCACCACAGGTCTAAAGAACTCATCAAAGAGGCCATTCTTGACAATGACTTCATGAAGAATCTGGAGCTGTCTCAGATCCAGGAGATCGTGGACTGTATGTATCCGGTGGAGTATGAAAAAGAGAGCTGTATCATCAAAGAGGGAGATGTGGGCTCGCTGGTCTACGTCATGGAAGGTACGTCACATCTTTACATTTGATGCCATTGTCTGTGCTTCTGTAAAACGCTCTGGTAAACATTCGTTTTATTGAGATAGACGTTTGTGTGCAGATTTAGTGATCATGAAAATGGTGGCGTAGTCCAACCTGATCTCACAGGAAAATATTTTAGTGAGGTGGCGATTTCATATCGGTTTGGACAAAGTGAATCATACAAAAATGTATGATTATTAGAAAAAGCAAGAATGAAACCCCACTCCTAAATCTAACCTCGGTTTGTACTTAAACGTTTCAGGCAGTGGATGTTCTGGATGTTGTTCCTTTTGTGACCCTAAAAAATCCCTGGCGGTTGGTTTGACTGACTGCAGCGAGCTCATATAAAACTTTAGAGTTCATAGGCAGTGAGTAGAAGAGTCTGACATTGATTGTGAATCTTGTTAAAGACTCTTCTGTTCAGCTCTGACTCTGAATTGGTCTCAAGGTGCGCTTTGACAATGTCATTGTGAGCGTGTTTGTTACTTTAAAGACATTTCATTTGATTCAGTTGAGCGTCTGCTGTGCTAATAATTGCATGGAGAAAGACAGATGCTTGTCATTTTAGCAGTGCTAACCAGATAAAAACAAACGGTTTGTGTTCATATTTTCAAGGGTCATTAGACACACGTAATGTAAAAATGCGGTGTTCAGTCGCCCACACTGATCAAATATGCCAGATACGTCTACAGTAATCAAAATCAGCCTGATTGCAATTATCTACACATCATATCAATAAACATCAACTAGCACACGTTATTCATTGAATTTCTTCAAACAGCACTTGTTTTTATAAGTTTATATTTTAATAAACATTAAATGAATGGTATTTCTTGTTACATTGTTAAAAACAAATATAGGATTTACTTTTTTTGTGTGTGTAAATTTGTGCAAGTTTTGCAAAGTTTTTTACACAGTTTTTAAATGAAAATTTTCTTATTTTTTGTGTCAAGTTTAAAAAAAATCTGTGCAAATTTTGCGCAAATTTACGTGAAAAATTAAGTAGAGCTTACTAGTTGTTTTTTGGTGTATGATCGTGCAACTTCAATTTTGTCTTCACACTTTTTAAAAGGCCCCGCTTTCATATAAATAACGTCCTTATTTTAAATGCCATATCACACTGCTGGAGTTTCCAAAACTACTCTGTGTCAACTACCCATTTACAGAAATACAAGTGCCGGAGACCCGCGTGAATCTTCTTAATAGGTTTTAAAGCAGGACTTGCCATTCCGCTGTGTAGAGCCATTTTCTGTCGTGATTTATTTACAGCTCTCCTCCTGTGAACTCTCGTACTTTATCCAAACTCACCCCTGCAGGTCTCCACGGGAGACGTGCTCCGTTTCAACCCACGGGTGGCTCACCTCACCTCATATCTAGATTGCATCTGGATAGTCGCCACTAGCCTCAACGATGCTAATTTCATTTCATTTATTGGCTTGCCCTTTCGTTTGACTGCACACCCCCATAAGACTGACTGCAGCCCACCTCACAAATGTGTTTCATTATGCTTGTGTGACATTAAAATGCCATCAGAATGAGTGAAGTGATGCCCTGCTGCGCAGCTCTGACAAGTTCTGCTGTGTAATTTTTGACATGTTAAAATACACATTCAGACAACAGTAAGTATGTCTACTTGTTTTGAACATATGAAACATCCGTAAATTCAGTAAATTCAGCTCAGCCAATGGCATTGAGTTTGGGGTGGTGCCAGGGCTGGATTGGCCATCGGGCATACCGGGCATTTTCCCGGTGGGCCGATGTACTTTTTGGGCCGAAATGGACGCATGGGCCAGAGAGACGGACGGATTAGAAGCGCGAATGGGGCGTGTATGCACGGAACGCGAACGCAATTGCGAATCGCTTATGTATGCAGGACAGGCAATGACAGCAGCACAACATACCACTCGCACACCCACCCCCTGTCGACAAAAATGGTGGAGGGCCGAAGCTGGTCAAAAATGCCAGGGTGGTGCTATCTGTTTGGTGACCAATGGCAGACAGTGAGAGTAAACTCATCATCCTTATGACACATTGAACATATCATCGGTTATACAGGTTGAAACCAAATCGCTTGCATTGAAATTAAAGTCAAGATCCGGCAGAGTCGTTTATAGAAAGCTTAACACCAAGTGATTTTAAACAGCCGAAGTCATTTTGTTTTTCTGATAGATCCACTTGTAATAATAGCTTTGATCATCAGACCTCACATTGTTGTCAAAACAGTCAAAGCGCTGAACGCTGAGCCAGTCAATAAAACTTTCAGTAAACAACAAAATTGCCACCGCATTGTATCAAAAAAGAACACTGTTATTGGATTTATCTGCAGGATGCCATTTGTCCTTACATTCATCACCAACTAAAACTTTATTACAGTTTATTGATGCTTTACAAGTCAAGCAAATAGACTGCATGTGAAAGTAACTCAACTGCTACAGGAGAGGTTTGCATCAACACTGCAAAGATTTCCACATTTACTAATAATACGTCTGAACGTGTGCTGTATAGTGAGAAAACACGTATACTCCGAATCCACTGTAAAACAATTTGGATAAAAACACATAAATGTAAAATGTAAAACTGGACGCTTCAGTATAAACACAGGTCATCATTTTCCATTTACTGTAAACACTTGTTTACCTTTTAATATTTTTTTGAATATGCTAAATATCTTGGCTTTGGTGGACGGCTGTCTGATGTTTGTAGCAGTTTATTGCTTTACACGTCTGGTCATCAAATTTTTTTCCAGTCAAGTGAAGGATGTGAGATTGGAACCATTAATCTGACAGCTTGTGTTGAAAAACGCTTACAGATTTCATCCGCCCGGCTTCATGCTTAAAGTTGAGCACTAGATTACATCGTAACAAGTTTTGTTAGTGACAGTCTTACCTTTGAGTGCCTACGCCTACCGGTTGAGTCTGCGTGTCAGCACACTATGTTGTCATTTCAGAAGATAATTTTTGACTTTTGAAGAATCCAGTGCAGAAGTGAAGTGTTTTGAGTACAGAGGCGATGAGGCCGGGTTGTGATTTTACTAAATACATGTAACCTTTTTCAAACACTTCAGATCTGTTCAAGTCCTCCACTGATACCGATAGCCGATTCAGAGTAATATTTGCAGTTATCAATACCGATTCTAAGATTAAATGCATATTTCTTAACTTTCTAAATGTTATTAATTCATATAATGACTATTAAAGGGATGCTTCACCAAAAAATTTGAGTTGTTCCAAATCTGTATAAAAGTCTTTGTTCTGATGAACACAGAGAAAGATATTTGGAAGAATGCTCATAACCAGACAGATTTTGCCCCCCATTGACTCCCATAGTAGGAAAAAATACAATGGAAGTCATAAGTGCCCCAGAACTGTTTGCTGTCCTACATTCTTCAAAATGTCTTATGTGTTCAACAGAACAAAAAAAAATGAAGTCATTTTTCCTATTATGGGAGTCAATGGGGGGCAAAATCTGTCTGGTTATAAGCATTCTTCCAAATATCTTTCTCTGTGTTCATCAGAACAAAGACAATTAGACTTGAAGGTGCTGACAGAATTATCATTTTTGGGAGAAGTATCCCTTTAATATCACTAAACTGGTGATGTTTCTTAACATTTTCTATATACAGAGCACAAATTCATTGCATTTTCCTGTCCACCTTTGTTTGACAGGATATATCGGCCCTGATCATCAGTTTTTAAACTACGGGTTGATAGCTGATAGTGTGAAAAATTACTTTCGACCGTTCAGCTCTAGTTATTAGACATTATACATAATGACATTACATATAAACAATAAACTAAATAATTATCATACTTTTTTTATCATAAGTTTTCTTCACCAGTCTTTGGTTTTGGTCCCTGAACGCAAAGCAAGACTTAACTTATAATGCATTGAATCAAATGTCTTTTATGTATAATGAAACCAAGATGTTAGTATTTATTAAGCCAAACAGAGGATCTGCACATATGAGGATCAACAAAAGGGATAGATATTTATACCTGCTGAAACATAAAACAATGTATTTGTGTCAGATCCACTTGTGATAGTGACTATAAAAACAAACCCATTCAACACAACCAAACCCGGAGGCAGTCAATAAGAGTTTAATAAACCCACCACATTGTGTTAAAAGAAAAACATGTATTTGGTTATTGGCTTTATCTGCGCACACAAACTAAAGCTCTATTCGATTGTGTTGATGTTCCGCCTCTTCTGTTCTACAGACTCATCGATGAGTATGATTGGTTGTACAACCGAATCGTTCTTGACGTTTAGAATTGACACAATTTTGCACGCAACTTCCTGTCCTGCTTACGTCAGGAGAGGAATCGTCTAGAAACCCATCACACAAGTGTGATTCGAACAGGAAAAGCCCCCCCGTTCCCTCAGCCGACGGTTATACTTAGCCGTGTGAGATTTCTGAGCTTGTTTTGGAAAGGCGCAGATGTGACGGATCTCTGCTCCACAAAACAGCAAGTAACAGTTTCTCCCGTCATCTGCCAAACTGCCACAAACTGTCCTCGCATGCCGACGGTTGCATAGCAACCCCGTGAATGCTCGCACGGGGAGGTTTATTTACATCCACATTAATATACCGTGCTACACAAACCCAGCGTGGTGTGTGTTGCGTAAGATTTCAAGAAGTTTCAATTATGTGGAGTGAGAAAGCAAAGAAGTTGATTTCACTGTGGTGATGTTTCCAGGTCATGAATGAAAACACACAAATGATTTCATTTCATTTATGAAGACATGAGTCGAGCGAATTTCTGTGTAAACTGTTTGCAAAAGCATTTTATGATGCGCAATTGTGTGCGTTTATGAACGATTTACACGAATGATGTCAGATTGATGGTCACAAGTATCATACAAAACATTAGTTCATTTTTCTCTATATTTTGGCATGATGTTAAAGGTTACATCCGGCAAATACAACACAATCTAGAAATGTGTTAACTACTTTACGAGGTGGCTAATGTTTATGTATTTGTACGATCTTATTCGTACGTTTTAGTATGCTAAATTAGCTTTTGCGCCAGTAACTTTTGTATTAATGGTGGGGTTATAGGAGTGGCTTCAGTATTGCTTTCTTTGAATAATTGTACGTTTTTGCACGATTTACATTGTATGAATTCATACAAATTAGCCAATTTGCAAAATAGTTACAAATTCCGCTAAGGTCAGGTTGGCAAACGTTGTGTTTAGGGGTTAACAGTGCATTATCACAAACTGAATGAATACGTTTTAATGATGCTTTCATGAGTGTTTTACAATTTCATTTGACGTTAAAAGCTTTGAGTTCAAGGTTGTGCATGAGCTAATGAGAAGTTAGTGTGCGTAGTGTATGTGACAGTATAAAATGAACAGTTTTGCTCCGGGATGCTGATTGGTCACGAGCTGTTCTGACCCCGTGACAGAGGTCACCTACAGTAAGTGCTTTTAAAATGACTGTATTGAAACGAAGAGCTCCGCAGGACCTGTCGGATGAGGGCTCTCACAGTAACTACAGATCTGAACGAGATTTTGAAGGGCTGCTCTTTTATGTAATCTTTCAAGCGTTCTGTAATATTTGTACAGTAAGTGAAGTGGGCAGCGTTTGAAATTCGGTGCGAGTCGTGCGTGGGAGTCGGACGGTCACTTTTAATCGGTCAGTCCCAGTGTGTGTGATCTGCCGGTGTAAAGGGATCAAGTATCAATTAAACAGACTTTATCAACGGCGGGAACCATTAAAGCATAGGTCAAACCTGGAATCATGAATGTTTGTGCGATCAAATGAAAGATAAATCTGTAGCTCATGCACTGAGGTGTCAGACAGGAGCCACAGACGGAACATTACTTGTCTTAGTATTCACAAAAATCCATCACGTTTCTCGCGGACGGTGCTCCTGACGCCGGTAGAGTTCAGCTGTGAAATGGGTTTCCTTCAAGCCGAGACATTCAGCTGTTGTTGAAGTGTAGTCTAGGCATTCATGAACTTTAAAATATGTGACAAACCGTTACGCAAGAATTCATTCCGATCTGTTCAACCTCATCCAGCTATGAGATTGAAATGGGAAAGCCAAGTGAAGAATTGGCAGTTCTTTCTCACCGCATGAGCACATTTTAAATCCTTTATATTTGGTCCTTTTAAATCCATGATGTTTTTATAAAACGACGAAAAATGAATAATATGATCTCATAATGTTGTTGTTATTTGGGTTATAGGAACTGTGTAAGTGGAGGGTTATTTTTACTCCCGAGCTTCAAAAATAACATCCTCAAAACATCCATGTTTTGTCCTTTTTGAACCTTGTATCTTTATACAGAAAAGTGTGAATACTGATGTCCTTTTATTTAAGGTTATGGATGAAGGTATAGGTATAATAAATGTCGGATGAATAAATGTCAAATTAAACTGGATTGGTAGAATTGTGACGAACTCTAAAGGTCTTCACACAAACAGTAAGAAATTTTCGTATACGTTTTTTCGTATTTGGCGCTGATTTCTACGGTGTCTCTGGATTGTCAAAACGCCTCTCAAAATGCTTGCTACGGATGCGAAAAATGCAGAAAATCGAACCCAGTCCGAATTTTTTATGACGGACAAAAATATCAGAGGCAGTGTGTAAATGTGATTGACACAACGTGAGGTTGTATTTATTTTTTAACGTGCGGAAATTTCGGACGCAAATTTCGGACTCGATGTGCAATGGACTTTAGTCTGTTTTGGTAAACTATTCCTTTAAGCAGGCATATGAACACAACACACAGAGACGTGATGATGTGGGTGGAAAATGTTTCGACGAGGACAAAAAGATTAAGTCCACCGGTGTCTGTGTTCTTGGCAGCTCAGAAGAGAAGTCATGCCAGCAGCCAGGTTCATATTCCTGAATAAATGGAGGCAAAAATCAAATGTTGGTCATAAAATCAATGATTCACATCTCAATTTCCCGTCCTTTTGTCTCTGTGTGAATACAGACGTGATTGTCTGTTGTATTTGAGAGGAGATGCTCAGGAGACACACTTTTAATTTTCTTTAAATAGTTCATATTGAAACAGTAGATGATGAAATGGATTTCATAGCCGGTTGTCTGCGTCCTGTGGTCTTAGTGTTGCTGCGGCAACGGCCTGCATGTTACGGCATGCACAAATGCGGCCGCTGCTATTTATTTTTGTTACTAATATTTTAATATTGACCATATAAGGCAGTGGATGACACAGGGATGGATCATTAAAAAATGTCTTGGAATCTTAATCATTATTTCGTCTTACTTTTAAAAACCTGTTACGTATAGACGTGATTTTGGTCGAAGACATTTCATCTTGAAATATTGTTTATTGAACAGAAAATTGCTCTGCATGCTTTCAGTTGAAA
This sequence comes from Triplophysa rosa, assembly GCF_024868665.1. Classification (NCBI taxonomy): domain Eukaryota; kingdom Metazoa; phylum Chordata; class Actinopteri; order Cypriniformes; family Nemacheilidae; genus Triplophysa; species Triplophysa rosa. Next base: position 19,392,611 of record NC_079907.1, on the reverse strand, counting down.
CTCTTAAATCGATAACTTCTTTGCCAAACCACAAATGCTGCTGAACTGCAGAGCTTGATTGCTAAATAATCAAATGATCATTTCCTCCACGACCAAGAATTGTTTTAGTGCACTTGAGCTGCATATGGAGTCAGCGTGTTTTTATAGGTTTTTTTTATATTAAGCACGACAGTATTGCATCAGAAAAAAGACAGAGAGGAAAAATAAAGATGAGAATATTTGAGACATCTGGGAAATAAATAAGTTGCTTCCTGTGAAATATAATGCTGAAACTGGGTTATACGGCTGAACTATTTCCAGACGTTTGTTTACTAATGCGAGACAGCATCGGCATGTCCGTGTCAGTGTGAGCATCAGATAGTGTGCAAACGGACCCGTCGGGATTTGGATTACGGCCTCTCCTTCAGCTAATGAGGAAACGAGGTCAGCGTGGTTGTTTTAAATACAGGAATTCATCAGTCATGTGATTAAAGAACAACATTATAGAGGTCTCCCCAAACGTGTGTGTAGCAAAGCTCAATAAAACGGAAGGAAGGAGGCGGGAACCGGCGAACATTCAAAACATTTAATCAAAATAAATAAACAATAAATCCAGCAGTAAAAAGGCCGGCAGCCCCTCACGGACGACTGCCGGCCACACGAACATAAACACATAAACAAAATTTAACATATGTCCGGGCCCGGTCCTCTCTTGTCGGCAGTCCCGTCGATTCCTCCCTTTATGCTCCCAATCTCCTCCGTGGGCGATGCGGGACCGGCGCACGCACAGCTGATTTCCATTATCACTCACGCCACCGGCCCCGCCCCACGGCTCCCGTCCCGCCTTCCTCGCCACAGTGTGTAATATAGTTACTTTTTTTGGTTCATGGTTTATTCCTACTATAAAACACTTTAAATAATTAAAGGCGCATTTTGTAAATTCCGCCGATAGAGGGCGCACATTCAAAACAGATATGTTCAAAACAACAACAACGGCGGAACTTGATGATGCTGTGAAGGAGCGTGGAATAATGGGAACTGTCGTCTTCAACTCCACCGCTAATAATCAATCAGACGTGAATGAGAAATCACGTTTATGGATGATGTAAAGTAATAAAGTTGAATAAACATGACATGATTTTATTTCATTATAATGAATTGACGTAATACATTAATGTAATTTATTACTATTTAATCAGATGATTGCTTGTTCTGTGAATATATACATGACCAGGGTTTTTTCCTGGCTCAAAATGAGGCGGAGGTGGTGCCATCCTGATCTTGTACACACACACATAGGCCTACCGTACCTTTAAGTGGCTTAACCAAAGTGACTTTGACATATATAGGCCTGGTTGCACAGACACATCTTAGTTTAAGATAGGACTATGCCTTACTTGAATTAAGATATTCATGTCGCTTTTATAAAAATGCGTTAGAAGAATAGGCTACATTACTGGTGTGCATCTCCAGACAAAACAATGGCACTGATATATTTTAAGATATTTCTGGGCAAGTTATATTCAGTTAAGACAGGTCACACATAATTTTAATCTGGGACTAGCCTTAAGCCTTGTCTGTGAAACCGGGTCTAAAAGTTCTAATAAAATGAGATGAAAATGACAATTATTAAGTTATATAAAACATTACTTTTATTCAACCAAACAGACATTTTTTTTAAATCAAATAAAGCTTTTTTATAATTTTCAAAAAATTAACTTTTCAACCCACAATAGCCAACTGAATTAACCAGTTTTATAAATTGAGCAAAGCTCATTCACATCTTGCAATCTCTTTGGTTCACTTTAAATGATTCAATGATCTCTTATATTTGCTAGTGACTGAAAAGTTCAATAGTTTAAATGAATCGGTTCAAATGAGTCATCTGCACAGCTAAAGACATTGTTGTCATGGTTTCTAAAAAGTGGAAACCAAGGGTATCGCCAGAGACGGTGTTATTACGGAGATGCAAGGTCTGGAGAAAGCGTAACGGCTTACACAAATCATGTGAGGCACCTCAGCCAATTATATAACAGCCTCTAGTCTCCTTTCCTGCATTAGGCTGAAGGTTGCAGGGTTTCGTTCGAGTGTCTTTAGTAACGCGGATATGACGCCATTGACAGGTGGCTGCCAGACACGGTCCGTGTCACTGGTTAAAATGAAAAATTTCTCACGATTTACAAATAGTTGGAAACATTTGAGATATTGAAAGTACTCAACTAAACAAAATATATAACACTGGTCTAATAGTCATTGGATATTTCACTGCAAAAGTTACAAACTGCACCTTTAAGACTTTTTTCTCAAACTTGAATGACTCCATGTAAACTTTAATTGGTAGATCATTTAAAAAATCTCTCAATTATTGCTATTATAATGATTTACAGACACTTTCAATTCAATTCAATTTTATTTATATAGCGCTTTTCACAATGTGGATTGTTCCAAAGCAGCTTTACAGGAGAAAAACAGAAAAACAGAAAATGTCAAACACAGCACAGTGCATGGTGTTTCTAGAACAAGCAAGATCATTCTAGTAAATAATATCTAATAAATGCAGTCTCCTGGTGAGCAAGCCAGCCAGGGGTGGAGCCAGACATTGTGGACATTGGGGGCTTAGCCCAAAATCTAGGGGTTCCATCCAGGGCATGGTCCCCAGGAGATTTTTTTTCACATTTATGGCAGCTATAATAAACTATTTTTTAATCTTTAATCGAAGTGTTCTCTTTTTTATCATTCTGAAACTGTCAAAATTTGATATGTTACAAAGACATTTTCACTTCTCTCAAATAAAAACAGAAAAAATGCTGTAAACCTGTTACCATGAAGTTACACAAGAAAGGTAGATTAGGAATTTGGAATAAACATTACTAATTTAAAACCTATTTTGTTGCTTAGAAAAAAATTAGCAGACAAAGGTGCTACCACTGAATCCATGAAGTAACAAGTAATTCAAATCAAAGCTCATCAACAATGCCGAGTAAATGTGGCCTCTAATACTCTAATTATACTCTTTTATTTTTCCTTTTATTCTTCAACATAACAAAACAATAGAACCATATTTTGTTAGGGAACAGCACATGGTATATTATTACCTAATACAGCACTTTATTTCACCTCTTTTCAAATCAATCTTCTCCCATTCTCCATCTACCATCTGTGAAAATGTCCTCAACTGTACTGTAAATATACCAACATGCAGACAGACTAGATCAGTGTTAACGTTAGCCGTTAGCCGAACGCTATTTAACAGTATAAACAAACCACATAACTAAAAATAGACACTTTCAAAGTAATAATGAAGCCACTGTAATAATGACTGATTTAAAAACGTGTTTACTCTCGGAAGATTCTGTATTTTAAGTTGCAGTTGCACAGAATGCACGCCCCCTACCCCTTTGCTGCACCCTGATCAGATCTGAACGTTTCGTTCATTTTCACATTTCATTCTAATCGTGACAGATGTAATACATTCAGTTTAGTTTGTAGGGGAAAGGATGCGGTGTGTTTGAGGACAAATTACGCGATTCACACGTGTTTAGGCTTGAATAACGCTGTGTAGCCAAACGCGCAGATCTACACTTTTAACATGTTTAATGATGTAGCCCGGTTATAAAATGCTTTTTATCTTTAAGTGAATATTTCATCTGTTTAGTATATTTACCTCCGATTACCCAAAGAGCGCCGATGATTACGTGAAGAGACCACTGTAACATTCTTGGCTTCTCTATGTTGTTTTACGTGCTTAGATATGTTGTGTGACCTCCTGCGGTGCCGCGCAGACCAATCGGCTCGTGACATCATAGTACCGCGAGAGTGATTCGACAGTAGACGTCTCTGTATGCTTTCAAATAGCTCACGCAGTGCTGTGATGTTATGCTCTGCTGCATGTAGTACAAAAAGCCTACATTCGAGCAGACAGTGTTAATGGATTGAACAAAACAGCGACCATAGATGTAAAGAAACAAAGTTGCTTGTCAGGTTCAGAACAAGCAACCATATTTTTTAAAATAAGCCCCAAAACCCGCACGCAACAAGTGATTTTTTAATGCGACTTGACAGAAAAAGAAGCCCAAGGTCGCGTATTATAAGCTGACTTGGCAACTATGGTGGCGGACTCAGACTTTAAAGCTCAATGCCGCCACTGCACCACCTAACGTACTGTATGAAATTATTTAACCTGAGAAGATTCGGGGCTTTTGAAAAAACAATCGGGGCTGAAGCCCCAGAAGCCACCCCTCCGCTCCACCCCTGAAGCCAGCCAACAATGCCCTGTGGCGAGGAACCCAAACTCCAATGATAAATAAATGGAGAAAAAAAACGGTGGGCGATATTATATCGTTTGCGATATACCGGTAGAAATTCTCCCCACAATAGGAATTATTCTTCCCGCAATATAAACGATAATTCCTAGTTGATGACGTATTTCTTTGTGAGACCCATTCACCGCTCATATGCGGAGCAAAAACGGGCATAGCGGAGGGCGGACGTGAAGCTGAGAAAGAGTTTTCAAAATGCACTAAAAGAGGAGCTATAACTCTCATGAAGGATGGCACTGTAGATGCATCCGAGTTCATGTTTAGTTTCAACTTTCTTCTTATTTAATTTGTTTGTTAAGTATTTGTTGATAGTCATAATGCATTAAAACACCACAACATTTAGTTTGGCTTAAAGTCTTTATTTAAACATTTGTTAGATGTTTTGAGCGCATGTGCATTGCACAAATAGTTTAATACGATTTCTTGCCAGTTATATACAGGATGCATGAACGGTGCGTCCCGTGCGCAGCTCGCGCTCACATGGGCTTCCATAGCGACACAGCGCGCACCGCACTGCTGCTTGTTTACATCCAGTACAAATGCGAGTTTGTATTACGTTGTTTCGAGAGAGTGATTGACAGCTTGATGCGATTGTTTCCACCCAACAATAGGATACAGTTTAGGTATGACATGATGTGTCTGTGGAGTTTTAGTTAATTTAATTCTTTCTTTACTACAACCCTTTGAAGTCAAATGTCACCATTATATTTTATATTTACAAAAATACTGTAGGTATATTTTAGGAGCTTGTTTGATTTGGGGTATTTCTGAGGCTCTAGACTGCAGCTATTATCACTTGTAGCAAAAAATAGAGGTGGATGGTGTTATAGTTATATCGTCATTTGTATCGTTATTGCAACAAATACCAGAAAATACCGTGATAGAGTTTTAGTGCCATATCGCCCATCCCTAGTGCTACGTATGACAAAGCTCCACCCCCTTTGGTGGATAGTTATTCTAGGTGTTATCAAAAGTCCAGAGTTCTGAGATCTTGGAGAGCGTGATGACTTGTAATAAGATAGAAGCTCTATTATGTAGGTAGGGGCTAAACCGTTTAGGGCTTTATAAGTAATTAAAAGAACTTTAAAGTCAATGCGATACTTAATGGGTACCCAGTGAAGGGTTGATAACATTGGGGTTATGTGATCGTATTTTCTGGACCTGGTTAGAACTCTGGCGGCTGCATTCTGAACTAACTGTAGTTTGTTTATTGATGATGCAGGACAACCACTATGTAGTACATTACAATACTCAAGTCTTGAGGTCACAAATGCATGAATAAGCTTTTCTGCGTCAGAAACACATAGAATATTTCGTAATTTGGCAACATTTCTAAGGTGGAAGAAGGCTGTTTTTGTGACATTTGAGATTTCCAAATGACAGGTTGCTGTCTAAGTCTTTAACAGTATGTGTTGGAGTAACAGAGCAGCCTTCAATTTGCAGGTTATAATCCGAAATATTCTGTTTACGTGACTTTGGTCCTGTACTTTGACTGTACGGATGGTGTGTTGTTATGTGTTGATTGTGACAGAAAGCGAGACGTGTGCGGGCGTCATGGCGACGGCACAGTGGTCCTGATGCTGTGCTTCTTTCATGCCTAAAGCCAAAACTTAGCTCAAACTTCACTACTGTTCTTCATCTGCCTCACAAACATGATGGTTTACTTCGGGAAATGCAAATCTAGTCTTTTCTACCATCGTCTTCAGAATGTTTAACTGGCAGCGGTAAAAGATAATTTCACCAAATATCAGAGCTCTAAAGGGAATTAACTACAAGAAAACACACTAAAGTACAAAACAACATTTTGTGTGCAGAGATCAGTTTAGTTCATGATGAAGCGTTTGTAGACATGCTTTCAATCCCGCTCTTTTTTAAAATGTAATTATCATCATCAGTTTTGTTAGACTGACAGGCAGAAAGCTTTACAGTAAATGGACTGTTTGTGATTGTTTACTGTTTGGATGAATTAAGCTGGTGCCTCACATGTTAGCCTGTTGTTATCTTGATGAAAGTGAAATGATTGTGATTTGTAAGAAGTGTTTTGTGTTTTGGTGTTGTGTGTAATGGCAGTGAATGTTTTTGAAGAGCCCAGCGTGTCAACTGCAGATGTTGTGCTGGTGTTCTCACCCGCGGGGATCTAGATTCACCATGCTCATCCATCACTTTCAGCTGCTGAGATCACTGGAGAAAAGCCAAAACATGTGATTTGAGCTGGAAAATAATAATCAATTAAAGGGATACTCTACCCAAAAATGAAAATTCTGTCATGAATGACTCCCCGTCAAGTTGTTCAAAGCCTGTATAAATGACTTTGTTCTGTTGAACAAAAAGAAAGTTATTTAAAAGAATGTTAGCAACTGAGATTTCTGGGGTAGTCAAAAAATGGTGGTCAAAGGTGCCCCGGAACGGGTTGTTTTTCTAAAAACAAATATACAATAATTATATGTAATGGAGGCCAGCGCTTACTCGCTTTGGATGAAAGCTGCTGTCAGGTGATGTGACCCTCAAAGGCCAAACAAATGCCCCCCCCCCAATTTTAAAATGTCTGCTATGCCCCATGTGATAAAGGACCTATTCACACTGAAAGTGGGATCACATCTTTTTATAGTCAGGTTTTCATTTCACACTGCACTCTTAAAAATGAAGGTCCTTTACAATGCCATAGAAGAATCATTTTTGTCTAAATGGTTCAATAAAGAGCCTTTAAAATCCAAACACCCTTTCTGTTTCACAAAATATTCTTTGTGGCGATAAAAGGTTCCTCGGATAATAAAAATGTAAGAAAGAGATGGTTCTTTAAAGAACCTTTGACTGAATGGTTCTTTGTGGAATCAAAAATGATTCTTCACAGAAAGTGTTTTTATGTGCATGAATTTGCTTTGCTTGGTTCAGAGGATCTGAATGCATTTCTTATTCATTTGACTTGTGTTTGTTTCACAAACATCTCCAATAAAACACTCACTGGATTACCAGCGTAAAGTCTTTGTTTTCCAAAGATTTAATGGTGTATTTTAATGGAAAACAAGAGTACACTGAGATTTTCACCCTGTCGTAATTGGAGGGCAGGAATGCATGGTGCTGTTTGCGTCTGATTCAGTTGAATTCACCGGCTGTCTGCAGATGACACATGGGATTTAGAGCTGTTTGAAGTGCTGGGATCAGCTGTACAGGATAAACCCCGCTGGTGGATGTCAGCTGTCATCACACACAGCTACAGGTCACCACTAGACTGGAACCAAACGCTCTCCAGCTGGAGCAGGTGCTCATTTGAGATAATCAGTCAATACAGACAATACATCCTACAGGTACAGGGGGTTTAGAAAAAGAACCTACAATCTAAAAAGAACTTTCCTTCAAACACAAAAGATCATTTGTAGGAATAATTGAGTACAGGCCGGTTAAGTATTAGTGGGTACACACCCCAGGTGGTAATGCGGTCACAACATCATAAGACGTTTGTCAAGTTTACGTCCTTCAAAATACACAACTGATTAATTTCTCACTTGCTAATTACAAAACATCATTTTAGAGCGAGTTATGGAGACATGAGTTATTAGGATGCAGTTATTAGAGAGAGAAAAGCCTATGAACGCATGAATATTTGAAGAGTTTGATTCCAAAATGAGATAACTACGTTCAAAAATCAGGTTTTTTATTGTGCATTCCAATTAATACCAATCAAACTGCAGTTGGTTTGTTTTTATTTAAGTCATAATAACTCAAAAACACAGCTAACTAACACAATAAAACCCAATAAAAACATGATAGCGTAATAAAAAACATGATTTTTTAAAACAGAGTAATCTCATTTTTGAACCAAACTCTTCATTTATTTATTCATAGTATAAGTAAAAAATACAAAAACCCTGTAAAGACGCAGGTTTCCTAATATTTATTTATGTCTTCTATATTTCTTTTATCAGCATGAAGTGAAAAAATGCAACAAGTAGGAATCTGTGTTTATTGATTCATTTCTATTTAATTATTTTATTAATTCTATTCGATGTAGATTATTTCTATATGTATTTTGAAAATGCTTTATTTATTTCAAAACAAACTGAACTTTTCCAGTTTGGACATTGAAAACGGCAGATCAAGCGCCGGGTGCTGCTGGCGGACTGCATAATCTTCAGTCAAACTTGGCAAAGTGATGCGAAACTGTAATGTCATCGACAGACCTGGAACTACTCCATGTCCGCCTTCACTGAAAAATTTGGCAGCCAATCAGAATGAAGCAATCCATAGCAAGAGGTGTAATTCAAAAGAATCTTCACGTCTGTTTTTTATACTGCAATGGATACACAAGTTTGGAAAATGGATCAGTAAAAATTGGGTAAAATATGGACAAAATCAACCATTTGTTTAAATTAACCTAAAATGTCCGTATTTGATCAATCCATTGGTTAAAACAACCAAACATTGTCTGCCCAGGTCTTAAAGGACCACAATCGCATAAAAGAAAAGCCATCTTTTTACTTTGAACATTTATGAGTTCAACTGATGTCCAGAATTTCTTCCACTCCTTTGTGTTTTAAAACTCTTTGGAAGCACCTATTGACTTATTGCAAGCAATAACCTTTTAGCCACATTTAATGTTTTCTTGTAATAATTCCTCTTATTATACTGAAAGACTGGTGTCCTGCCCTCCGTGCTGTGTCGTGTGACTCATCTTATCCACATGTTCATTCCTCCTGTGAGCCTCGAGAGCAATGTCTGCTAAAAGAAGAGGAGATGTGTGCTTGTGTCAGACGAAGAGCATGTGTAGTGTGTTTTTAAAAGAGGAACTTTGGATGTAGATGTTGCCCTGTGCTCATATGTGATGCTCCACACAGAACATGTGACAGTATTAGTGGCTGTTTTTTTTGTTGATCCGTGCTGTCATACTGGCTCGAGTTTCCTTCATCACATAGATGCTTCAGCAGGAGAGCCCTTACAGACACTATCAGACGTGCCACAGGTCAGAATGATTGATAAACTCAATATTCAAAAATACATTCAATGGCATTACAAAGCTAGGAAGAGACAGGGTATTATTTAGGGCTGCAACTAACGATTATTTTAATTGTCGACTAATCTAACGATTTTTTTTCCCCGATTGGTCCCGATTATTAATTTAATAAAGTTTTTTTGGATTACCTTATGGCAAACAAACAATAAGTTCTAGTATTTTCTTTCATTATAAAGCAAATCATACTTTTTACTCCACTACATCTGTCACGGATGTGGAGTGGAGGAAGAACCCAGATGCAGGCAGCGGTAATGAAGGGGTTAACACAAAACTTTAATCTTAAACAACAGAACAGAAAACAAAAACCCACAATGGGGAAAACAGGACACGATCACTATAACAATAACTCAACAAAAATGAACACTTCCCTCGAAGGGGTAAAATAAACAATAAACACTAACCACGACACAACGTCCAAAACAAGGAAGGTAGTCCACAGATGCTACTAGGCAAGGTAAGAGAAACACGAGCACGACACGGGGAATATACAGCACAAAGACAAAGCATAGGTACATACACATGCAACGCAAGAGCACAGGACAATGAAATAAGAGGGCATTAAATAGGGTAAGACAAACGAGGGATAATGACACAGGGCAGGTGGGAAACATTAGACACGGCAGGGAAGCAATACATGAAATGAGAGGGGTGGGGCCAATGACAAGACATGAGAAAGCACATGAGATGTCAAAACATAAACAACTCATGGCTTTCTCACATAAAACCTAAGGGCTCTGTCCCGATCCTGCCACACGACTAGAAATTCAGAAACAAGAGGGCAGGACCGTGACAGGGTGCTGAGTCCTGGGGGACTTAGGGGGCTGAACACCAACCGGAAGGCCGGACTGGCTCCCGGCTGCACCGGACTGGACATCAGACTGGACACTGGACTGGACGCCGGCTGCGCCGAACTGGACTCCGGACTGGACACCGGCTGCACCGGGCTGGATCCCGGCTGCACCACAGGCTGGGACGCCGGCTGCTGCACCGGCTGGGATGCCGACTGCTGCACCAGCTGGGAAGAGGCCCGCGCCGCCCGCCACTGCCTCTTCTTCTTCAGCCGAGCCACCCACCTGGAGGTCGGCTGAAGGAAAGAGGCAAACGGCACGGCTGGCTCCGGCTGGGACTCCTCAGACGTGGACCCCCAGGATTCTCGCCTCCCCCACTTGCCAACGAGGCTGGTGGACTGTGGAGAGGCTGCAGAGGGTGAGGAGGATGGCGTGGCTGTGCCCACAACCCCGATCTGCAGGGAACCACCCTCAGGTATCGTGACCAGTGGAGATGGGTAGCTGGTAAGTGCTGAGACCGTGGACTCCGATCGCTCCGCGGCGGACAGCCACACGGCGTCGAAGTCCAGCAGCCTCAACGCCCTCATCTCCACTCGTGAAAGTGGGTCCCTGAGACCGGAGTTAAAAAGCACCGCGAGTTCATCCTCCCCGAAGACGCCATTCTTGGCGACGTCCAGGAACCTGTCCACATACTCGTCCACACTCTCGCTCCCCTGGCGAACTCCACAGAGGAGGCGAGCTAGGTGGGACCGTCCAGCGTTCATGCTGCCTGCTGGGTACAGTGATGGCTCTTGCGTTCTGTCACGGATGTGGAGTGGAGGAAGAACCCAGATGCAGGCAGCGGTAATGAAGGGGTTAACACAAAACTTTAATCTTAAACAACAGAACAGAAAACAAAAACCCACAATGGGGAAAACAGGACATGATCACTATAACAATAACTCAACAAAAATGAACACTTCCCTTGAAGGGGTAAAATAAACAATAAACACTAACCACGACACAACGTCCAAAACAAGGAAGGTAGTCCACAGATGCTACTAGGCAATGTAAGAGAAACACGAGCATGACACGGTGAATATACAGCACAAAAACAAAGCACAGGTACATACACATGCAACGCAAGAGCACAGGACAATGAAACAAGAGGGCATTAAATAGGGTAATACAAATGAGGGATAATGACACAGGGCAGGTGGGAAACATTAGACATGGCAGGGAAGCAATACATGAAACGCGAGGGGCGGGGCCAATGACAAGACACGAGAAAGCACATGAGATGTCAAAACATAAACAACTCATGGCTTTCTCACATAAAACCTAAGGGCTCTGTCCCGATCCTGCCACACTACTAGAAATTCAGAAACAAGAGGGCAGGACCGTGACAACATCTTATAAATATTGTTGTTTTAACATTTTAATCTGTTTTTACATTAAAATCACTATCTTCTTTTAATTAAGTAGTTTTCATTTTAAAAGTAAAAAAAGACTTAGCTCAATAAATAAAAATAATTTTTATTGCTCTTATGCTTTTTGTTGTCTTTATGTTGTTTCAATTGCTTCCATTGTTTCCCTAGGTCTCTTAAAAATGTGTTTATGAAATACTAGAGCATGATATATGCTCTGTATTTTTTTCCTCCAAGTAATATCCGACTCTATTTTCAGTCTCATTATGTAATGGAGTAAAAGTAAAAATACTACTATCTGTCTCGGTTTATTGTACAAAACTATCACCGTATAAAAGACTCTAATGCAGAGTGGCGTTAAAGCGAGCCCGCGCACCCTGAACTCAGAATGATGCGCTTAATGCATTCGCTTCGTTATTTACAGTTATGCGCATCCCGGACGCACAATGATGCGCTTAAAGCACCTACTCCTTCTGAAGTCCCGGGGATCATTTTGCTCCCCAAAGTAAATAATAGTTAGAACACAACGAGAAGATATGATGTTACATGTTTAACACATAGTGCGTTGCATCAATCCAACAGTTTACAGTTAAATCAGAGGTTTAAAAAGAGTTATTTCGTATGAAGACGCAAAATATTCAGACCGCTTCCAGTGCTTCTAATAAACTAAGCTACACTCAGCGAGTAACGTTAACTCACAGTCTCTAGCAAAATACACTTTAAACAAAACCATAGACTATCATCTTGTCATTATGAAGAATAATGAAGACATTGGAACATCTTGGAAAGAGTAGCGTCCTGACCGTCACCGTACACACGCATGCTGACTGGAGATTGACAGACAGCACCAGCGGAGGTCAGAGTTTCTTAATTATGGTATATTGGTTTATTCCTCGCATAAAGCTATCGAATGACATAAAAAGTGCATTGGTGGTTTCATGATAGTTAGTCCTTTTTGAAGCCTAAGAGTAATTTAAGCAGGGTCACAATCTGCAAAGGTTCACATACACTAACTTACACTAGTACAATAGCGTTAATGTAAATCGTTAATGTAAAGCGTAGTGTTAAAATAAAGTAATTCATTATAAAAGTCTACTCTACATCTACGTGCCCCTCTCCGTCCGTTTGTGATTGCGTGTCCATGCTGTGATGATCGCATTCCGGGGGTAACGTTAGGGGGAATTCCTCCGTCCATTCACTAACTTACTGCGTCCGAGGCTCTCGATCGCTGTTTGTCGGCAGGTGTATTATATTCTCTCTTGTTCTGCTGAATAATTTACACACGCCCGGGAACATAAACTTCTATTACAGCAGATAAACGTAAATAATACGACGCGTCGAGGCGTATTTTATTAGTCGACGTAATCGACGACGTCGACGTGTCGTTGCAGCCCTAGTATTATTTAATATATCACTGATTGCGTTTGGCTGAAGAAAGTCGTATACATCCATTGAATCAGGATAGGTCAATAATGGGTTAATTTTTGTTTTCGGGTAAATTGTTCCTTTGAGCTCTTCTTTAGAGTGGAAGTTTCTCATGAAAAGGTTTTACAGGGAACTGTTTGCTCTGCATTTTTATTTCTTTATTTTAAACAAAGTCTGATTCCACCTCGGCTTGATTAATCCTGATCTTAGCGTCTGATGTGCCCACAGACCTCCCACAGTCTGTTTACTGGCCGTCTGAGGATTTCTGCACATTTTTCAATCCTCGCCTAATGGCAACATAACTTCTGGAGCCTTCTGGAACAGTATTATTGCTCTGGATCATTTTTGCTATCGTTGTGGTGTGTAGTCCACTATTCTCTTCATTTTAGAAAGACTTTTAGCAAAGATGCACTGATACTAAATTTCTCCACCAATTAGTTATCTGTCGATACCGATTCTGAAGATTAAAGAGTAGCTATTGCAATGTCCTTAAAATGACATTTCATGCCGTGTGTAATGTTGCTGTGTGTGAATGTAAGCAGTCTGCCAAGTTGTAAAGACGAAAGTGTACGAAGAACAAAGTTATTGGCTTGAGAAAAAAAGGAGTCGACTCTGAATCAAGCGAACGATCTGTCTGTCGTTCGAATTTCAGTTCCGGGTCGGATTTGCATCACTCCGTGTAATGCCCGCTTACATTCCATTTGCGACACTGCACGTGGTAGACCAATTACAGCAGACTAGACCATCTGACCAATCAGATCAGAGTAGGCTGACAGAAAGTAGGGGATTAGACAGATGAATCGCCGAACTAATCATTTGAGAGTCAGTCAAGAAGTAAGGTAACAATAACTGCTTATTATTAGAAAACGAAAGGGTTTTTAATCCGTGTACGTACGTAAATGTGTTGTTGGACACTCCTTAAACCAAAGTAGGACCACAAAATATTTATTCTTTAAATGAATATTTCTTAACTTTCTGAATGTTATTAATTCATATAATGACGATTAATATTGAACATCAAACTGGTGATGTTTCTTAACATTTTCTATACACAGAGCACAAATTCATAGCATTTTCCTGACTTTTTTTGATTGACAGTATATATCGGCCCTGATCATCGGCTGTTTTTAAACTACCGGCAGATAGATAGTGTGTAAAATGGCTGATTATTACTGATTGTTGGCAGATATATCGGTGCATATCTGTATTATTGTGATTGTAAGTTACTGGTAAAATAAAGGTTATAATAATAATAAAAAGTATTCACAAGCTGTGAAGCAAATCCTAGCCTGCCGTCTCTTCTGAGAATTACGTTAATGGATCAGAGTCACATGATAGAGTCTTTCATATAAACCTGAAGATCCTGAAAGCCTTCCATAATGAATAATGCTACCTTTAATAAGCAGCGAGAGCAGCTTTTCATATACTGACCTCCACGCGTGTGTCAGTCCAAGAGTCGTTTTCAATAAGCAGAGCTCATGCACCTCACGCACTTCTAAACCACTTTTCCTCAACTTTCCTGAAGGATGGTGACTCACCGTGTTTACAAGGGGATTTCACACCCAATTACTAGAGCCTGGCCTTGCTCTTTTTTGAGATTTTGCTTTCCCCTCTGTAGCACGCTAGATATATCCACACACACACCTGTCAGAGGGCAAAACTGCTTTACGTTATGTGCATATGACAGCCATGAAGAAATAGAGTGTGGATCTTTAGAAATATAAAGTTTTGTTGTAAATAGACATTTTTAAAATAGGAAATCATTTCTGTGTCGAATTAAAACGAAGGTAGCTAAAGCCTGCCTTAAATGTACCTAAATACCATCATCATATCCCAAAAGAAAGAAAAATCTCAATGATTTCCTCTGAGAGCAAATGGGAACTTTTGCTTAATCTTTCTGTCTATTACCAGCCAAAATAACCCTATTGTGGTACATGCACAGTACCAGGGCTGTCACAATATCAGATTTTCACGACACCATCGCTATACATGGCCACATGATAACAATATTACTACACTGTAAAAAAATTCTGGAGAAATTACAGTATTACTGGCAGCAGTTAACTTACTGTAGATTTACATTTACTGGCAACAGTTCGTTCAAAGATAAATGATCATTAAACACAAACAAGGCTTTATCTTTGCAGAATTTTTTTTATAAAATAACAGCCTCATGCAAAGCATTCTGGGAACCAAAATGAGAAAAAAAACAGAAAACGGTTGAGTATTTCTGGTTCCAAGAATGCTTTGCATGTGGCTGTTATTTTATAGTTTTTTTCTGTAAAGATAAAGAATTTTTAAAGTAATGTTTAATGTTCATTTAGCTTTGAACAAACTCTTGCCAAGAAATTAGAAAATAATAAATATAAAGTAAATATAAATAATATTAATATATTAATATAAATAATGCAATCAGTCAAATTCGTCTTTACACTCTTAAAAAAGGATGTGGTAATAATTAACATGTTATGTGTTATTTTAACACATTTTGTGTTTATTTTCTATTACGTAAATGAAAGGGACATAACAAGTTGTGTTAAATGGGTCATGTGATATGGCTAAAACGAATAATATCCTTTGTTTTAGATGTAATGCAATGTGTATACACGATTCAAGGTTCAAAAACGCTGTATTTTCCACATACCGTGCATGTTTGTATCTCCTCTTTGCCCCGCCTCTCTGAAACGCACAGATTTTAACAAAGCTCATCACTCTGAAAAGCGAGGTGTGCTATGATTGGCCAGTTAACCAGTGCGTAGTGATTGGTCGAATACTGCAAGCGTGTGACGGAAATGTAACGCCTCTTACCATATTTGGAACATCAGGTTCCAAAGCAATTGTACTGACAGGTACGCCCATCTTACTTGCATATACATTTGGGCGGTCTTAGTCAAATCATACCACGAACTGACGTAGATTTGTGGGGGTGTGGTTACACGAGGCGTTTCAGGCAGGTCTGGGTGAGCATTCGCTTTTAGATAGAATGCATCTTTTGTTCCGACACATTAATTTTTGCAATTTTACGTGTCTAATACATGCATGGGCAACTTATAACACACCAAAGACACAGAAAAACACGTATTTCCGCCATATGACCCCTTTAAAAGATTTTCACAACTATACATCGCCTAGTATTTTTACAGAACAACGTTTTAATGCTATATTATGTGTAAAACTTGCATATTTTTTAACATTTCTATAATTTCATGTTAAGTTTTTATTGTGTTTACATTGTTAGTTCTAGCACGTATTATACTAGTTATTATTACAGTTATTGTTTGCGAGCACTGTTGGTCCTGCTTCGGTGGTTTTTCAATGTGCTCTATGAATAAACATTGATGATTGATTATTGATTGAGAGAGTATAGCCAGCATTCTCTGTTTCTTCTTGTCTGCAGGCACTACGTACTGTATTTGACTTCTTTGTACAGTATTCCCATGCTCTCAGATGCAGGCATTGATAATAGATGCTCTGAACAACACTGTAGCACGGTCAATGTGATCCGGCCAAAGAAAAAAAACACGCTGACTCCAGCCCTGATAAAAGCCTACTTTTGTGTCTGATCCCATGTCTATATTTTGCTCAAGTGATGAGAATACCGTCTTGGTTACGGATGTAACCTCGGTTCCCTGATGGAGGGAACGAGACGTTGTGTCGAACCGACAGAATGGGGTTTGTCTTGAGAACCTATCATCTTCTGAGTATTTAGAAAAGGCCAATGAAAATTGGCGAATGAAATTTGCATGCCGGGCTCCTCCCCGGATGTCCGGGTATAAGAGGGAAGCCGGCGTGCTCATTCATTCACCTGTTGGTCTGAGGAGCCTAAGCATCCTCCCCCGACCGCTGGGGTGGGCGGCCAGTGTTGTGGCATGAGGGACACAACGTCTCGTTCCCTCCATCAGGGAACCGAGGTTACATCCGTAACCAAGACGTTCCCTTTCTGTCGGTCTCTCGACGTTGTGTCGAACCGACAGAATGGGGTTCCTATGGAAAAGCCACAGCACTGAGCCGCGTCACAATCTCTGCGAGCGACGTTGACTGGCCTGGGCGAGTCAGACGAAGACGCTAACGCGAAATTATGACCCTCCAGTGGAGAGGAGGGGGACCCAGAGCTTTACACAAAGTTGGGAAGCCCCTAGTCACCGGCCGTCACGGGCGGAGGCCTAGTTCTCTAAATGGCGAGAAGCCGCCCGGCACCGTACGGGCCACTGGGTAAGCATTATCCCCCCGGGGGAAAAACGCTGCAGAGGCCACTACCTACCGTAGGGAGGAATTAGTGGAGACACCACATGGTCTCACCATCAGGGGAGAACTCATGGGAAGGATGTGCGGACTGCAGGAGTTAACCGCAAGGTGGGAGTCCACCTTGGGAGGTCATGGGTTGCCAAGGTGGGAACCATTCATGAGGATACATCAGACGGAACAGCCCACGGAGGGGGGGTTACCACGTCTGGAGCACTAGGTCCGGTTAGAGCTATGTGGGAGATAACTCAACTGTTCCCCGGCCTAAGGGGGCAGGGCTGCTCTGCCCAGCCTGCCCCCTGGAAGGGTGCTTAGTGATGGATGGAATGCCTATTCTTTACCCGAGGGGAAAGAAGTGAGGCGGGATTGCCACTGCTCCCCCCAAAGTGGGAAGGGCTTCAGCAGGCATACGCTCAATGGCTGCCGGTCCTACCTATTGCCCTGCAGGACGCGGGCTGACACCGGTTCAACGCAGAGGTTGTAGAACCTCGCGAAGGTATTGGGTGTAGCCCAACCCGCAGCTCTGCAGATGTCTGCCAGAGAGGCGCCCTGAGCCAGTGCCCACGAGGAGGCGACACCCCGAGTGGAATGCACCTTAATCCCCAAGGGGCAGGGGCGATCTTGCGACCGGTATGCCAAGGATATGGCATCCACGATCCAGTGCACCAGTCTCTGTTTGGATTACATCTCAACGTCCGCTTCTTCCTGGGCTCGACCCCCCGGGGGATGGAGCTCCGAGGAATCGTCGGGGTCGGATGCCAAGAGTTCGCCCTCCGATGCTACGATCGACATCTCATCTTCGTCACTCACTTCCGAGTACGTGGCGGAGGAATAAGACAGGGTAGGACCGTCTTTTAAGGAATGGTCAGACTAGCGAGACGGGGCGTGAACGGTCCGTGAGCCTGCGGCTGGCGGTCTAACGTTCTCGGTGATCCCCATATCACCCCCGGTGTTAACCGAAGCGGGCGGCAGGGCCGTAGTCACTGCCGTCACGGATCGGGTAACAGACGAGGTGGTGGCTTTATCCATAAAGAATACCGCCATCCGTGACCGCAACGTCTGGATAGGCATCCTCCCGCAGTGCGGGCAAGATGTATCCACGAAGGCTGCCTCTGCGTGCCGGAGACCCAAACACCTGAGACAGACATCGTGTCCATCCCCTTCCTCAATGAGTGCGTCGCACCCAAGAGAACAGCGGGATATGCCACGCTGGAGAAATTTGCTCTTTTAGAAAAAACAGGAATTGCTCAGACACTTCAGGAACTGCCGAGACGCTCAGGGGAAAGTCGCTGCAGGAAGGGACCGTCCGCTGTCCACGTCGTAGATTCCAGCAGAAAAATGATCACCAAAGATCGTAGAGAAGCTCATCAGATGCGTAGGCTCTGAAGAACAAAAGGTGAATGAACCCTCTTATACCCGGACATCCGGGGAGGAGCCCGGCATGCAAATTTCATTCGCCAATTTTCATTGGCCTTTTCTAAATACTCAGAAGATGATAGGTTCTCAAGACAAACCCCATTCTGTCGGTTCGACACAACGTCGAGAGACTGACATAAAGGGAAGTCAAGATAAATTGATGGAAATCTAATAAAACTTTGTTTTAGGTTTTTATCTCCGGTATGATGGATTACTATAATTCTTCTGTCAGAACAGACTCAAAACAAGTGATTTCTGTAAAAAGGTACACTGTAAAACACTGTAGATTTAATTATTACTAAATACTACTTTCCTATTAGTACTGTTTTCAATTCGAGTTAAACTTTAATCAAAATGAAAACATTTCAAAATGAGCAAGAAGAGACTGGTCTCATTACTGGCATTAGCACTTCAAAAAATGACATTCTTCCTAAGCGTTTTTGTCTTGTTTTCTAGTAAATCTATTTAAAACTTCTTAAAGGGGTCATATGGCACGAATACGTGTTTTTCTGTGTCTTTGGTGTGTTATAAGTTGCCAATGCATGTATTAGACATGTAAAATTGCAAAAATGAAAGTGTAGGAACAAAAGATGCATTCTATCTAAAAGCGAATGCTCACCCAGACCTGCCTGAAACGCCTCGTGTAACCACACCTCGGCGAATGTACGTCACTTCTTAACATGACTTGACTAAGACCTCCCAAATCTAAATGCAAGTAAGGTGTGTGTTTCGTTGCGAAAAGAAAGTCTTTGTTTGCCCTGCCAAAAGATGAGACAACTAAAAATGAATGGTTACATTTTATTTACAACACTGTTCCAGAAAAGTACAATCCGAAGTTTGTGCAGTGCATTTCACATATGATTAGGGCTGAAACGATTCCTCGAGTAACAACAAAAACAAAATCAAACAAAAATCAAACAACAAAAATTGCTTCGAAGCCTCGTTTAATCCGTTTAACTACAGTACACACGGAGCACTGCGTTTCCCCACGGACCGATATTACTAACGCACAGCCCACTAAACTTTATTCATGTTACAGGGCTCTCAAGTCTCACGTGACAATTCACTGTGAGACACACGCATTTTAGTCTGTTCACACGCTCACACGTATTTCTCATGCTGATAAATAACTGATAGCTTATTGAAATGGTGAACTGCTATTTTACTTGGTTTTAGTCTATTTTGCGAGTGAAACTTGTTTTCCGGCTGCATTGAGTCCATCAAACTAGATGCGGACTAGTGGATGCCGAATCCTGTTATTTACATGTCACCTGTCTGTTCTGCGTGTCTGAGTGAATGAACTGCACAGTTTTAACGCGCTACACGCGTGATGCTCATGAATTTGTCTGCGTCTGCGCTTTATGAGGACATGAACACATGAACTTCATCTCCAGAGTTGCTCTGAGAGTTTGTTTCAGAACATTTTACTGAATGAAGCTAATGCACTAAAAAATAAGCGTCTTCCGACGACCTGCCAAAATAAAAGTCCGGTTAATTCAGTATTTTTATGTGGACAAATATATTACTATTTAATATTAAAAAAAGAAACTAAAACTAATTTAGATAAACTAAATGCATCATGCATAAACTGAAGTTAGTTGTTTACCTTTGAAATTATTCTTTCTATTTTTATTAATGTTTCATATTTATACATTTGTATTAGGCCTATATTGCATTTTGAATGTAATATGGCAATGGAATGTACTAAATGGGTTTAGTTTTCACAGATATGAATGTATGCAATTTCAGCAATAATTATGTTAATTTTTCTAAAAAGGAAACAAATTAGTTGTTCTTTTTTAGAGACCTGTCTTATTTTCTCTTGTATATTTAGTATTGCTCTTTAATAAAGAAAACGTACTTATTATCCGAATACCAGATTAATCGATGGAAAAATCAGTAGAATACTCGATTACTAAAATAATCGATAGCTGCAGCCCTACATATGATTGCTTCATGAACCTGGGAGAGATCAAGACCGGCTATGCACGAAAGCTTTTGTTAAAAAGTGGGGCCATTCCAAACATTAAAACTTCGTAAGGACAGTCTGACGCTTCAGATTCGCAGCCTGTAAGTATATTTTCATTGTAAAAGACTTTGTTACGGACTAACGCGAGTTGAGTTTGTCGTGTGTTTGTAGCGCATGTTGTTTCTTTGTGTGATTCTGCAAATGCAGACATGCGCGCAACTTGAAAAAAGACAACATAAGTCCTAATAATCAGTAATTATGTTCCAACTTCCACGGGGCAGTCGTGGCCTAACAGGGGCAGTCGTGGCCTAACAGGGGCATTTGATATAAGGAAGTATCGATGACATTTTATCACCTGTCAGTACAATTGCTTTGGAACCAGATGTTCCGAATATGGTGAGAGGCGTTACATTTCCGTCACACGCTTGCAGTATTCGACCAATCACTACGCACTGGTTAACTGGCCAATCATAGCACACCTTGCTTTTCAGAGCCATGAGCTTTGTAAAAAAGCTGCGTTTCAGAGAGGCGGGGCAAAGAGGAGATACAAACATGCACGGTATGTAGAAAACACAGCGTTTTTGAACCTTAAATTGTGTATACACATTGCATTACATCTAAAATAAACCATAATATTCATTTTAGCCCTGTCATTTGACCCCTTTAAATTACGATACATTTACATAACAAGAAAAGTCACCTATGAGATTAAGTCTTAAGAATTAGGTAATTTTATGTTTAAAACAAAATTGTAATTTAAATCTACGGTAAGTTACTGTCAAACCTTCTGCAAAATGACAGCAAAGTTTTACAGTGTACACTGTAAAATATCCAGTAAAATCCATTTTTTTCACATAAAATTACGGTTTTCATGTACATTTGCAATCTTTTTATAGAATTTGACGTTTCTTTTACCGTTTTTTAAAAAATGCATTACAAATCAGTAAAAAACTGTACATTTCTGAAACATTTTGTGCAATACTTGAGACTTGGCGTGACTCAAACTAACACACGCCAGTTTGTCTGGACCTGATAATTAACACCACAGAAACATTTTTTTAAATGTTTCAAAAATCTAAACATTAAGAATGCAAAAGTCTGAAAGGAAGATGGTCCTCACAGTGGGAGACAGTTAACAGCCTCGGTAACTCAGTCTCCTGCCGAGTTAATGGCTGGACCGGTCCTCTGACCACATCCAGCTTCTTTGAAATGATGTTGACAGCTGCTGGGGTGAAACTTTAGCAGTGACCAAAAAGCATCTTTTAGAACTGACAAGCTGCTCGAATCAAAACCTTTCCCCCCCGGAAAACACACATTTCTGAAATGCAGTTGTGCGTAAACATACAGGAGTGGCCAAACGTTATGTCAAGAGGACATATTTGGACAATATTTTTTTATTGTGATATTTTAATGACCCCTCGGGTTTGATTAAACCCTCAAAATATGTGACCCTGGATCACAAAACCAGTCTTAAGTAGCACGGGAACATTTTTAGTAAAAGCCAAAAATACATTGTATGGGTCAAAATTATTGATTTTTCTTATGCCAAACATCATTAGGATATTAAGTAAAGATCACGTTCCATATTTTGTACATTTTCTACCCTAAATATATAAAAACATTATTTTTGTGAGTGGATGGCCTGCTTCAGCCTCTGATTAACAACTTCACAGGCAATTTTCTCAATATTTGAAGACCCAACAGAAAGGGAATGTCTCGTTTATGGAGGGAACGAGACGTTGTGTCCTTCATGCCACAACGCTTCGCCGTCTGCTGCAGCGACTGAGAATGCCTCTTAGGTTCCTCAGCCCAAAAGGTGAATGAATGGGCAAGCCATCTTCCTTTTATACCTGTATGCACGGGGCGGAGACTGGCATGCCATGCCATTCACCAAGTTCATTGGCCTTTTAAAAGTACAATCAGAGATGATAGGCTTTCAAGTTCAATTCCCATTCTGTCTTGACACAACGTCTCATTCCCTCCATCAGGGAACGGAGGTTACATCCGTAACCAAGACGTTTTGTTGTCCAGGGTCACATATGAGACGTATTGCAAAATGGAGCATGGTAAAGGTGTTTATTTGACAGAATTATTTAACAAAAAAGACAAACTACTATGTATCAGTTTTATTAGAATATACAAAAAAATGCGTATTATTATTATTATGCTCATGTGTTGTCATTTTTATTTATTTTTTGCTAAGATTCATTTTACACTCAAAACACAACTGCACCACATGCAAAAATAAAAGATCTTCAGTATATCTTTAATAATAGGTTTGAATTAAGGGCAGAGACATCAATTGTCCTACATCACTTTTGGCCACTAACTGTACATTCTACAACAAGTCTCAAACTAACAAAAAATCGATTTATCATAATACATTTGTTTGTGCAGTGCTCCTGTTCATGTTTTGGCAATCCGTCACATTGGTTTAGTTTGTAACCTGTCCTCCATTTCTAGCCAGAGGATAAGACGACTTCATGGAGAAGTGGGTGAGATTTTTGTAGAGGCACTTGGAAGCCCTTCAACCCCAACAGAAATGGAGATGTTCCCCAAAATCAACTGTAGCCATTTTGTTGAAGAATTTGTGTCAGTTTGTGTTGTGTTTCATATCTGCTGAATATTTCATCATATTCACAGTGTTCTGTCACATAATATGCACACTATAGCATTAATGTTTCCCTTTTCACAACGAGTTGCCGGCAGGCTTGGAGTCAAGCGTTGTGTTTGTCGTTTTAACACCGCGTGTTGCATCACATGTACACCTTTGAGTGGGCAGACTGCTATTCATAGAGGATTTCAGGCAGATGTTTGTTGTTTCATGCTATCAGAGCTCACGCATGCCCTGGGCTCCTGAGGTCCTGTTTCATCAGACGGGCCCCAGGTGGCACGAGTATGAGGCCACAGCAAACTGATTCTGGGTCAGTTTATTTGTAGACCGTTTGGATTAGCCTTGCTGATAGCATCACAGCTGCAGACTAGCGTACCGAGGATGAAGAAGAAAAGTTTTTTTTTACCTATGGCGAAGACCCTTAATGTCACATTTGAGACTCTGTGTGACGCGTCAGTGAATCTGCAGAGGCCACGCTACATCAATATTATCATGTCACACATTCACATCTAAAACAAAACATGCTGCATTTTCATACAGTCGAATGCCCAAAACAGCTCTTTCTGTTTTTGTTGTCAGACACCCGACCCAAACCATTGTGAGAAAAAAACTAGGAGCACTACGGACTCTCCCAAAAATTGCAACAGTTAGATTTGTCCCTAGGCACTTGTTTAAAAAGTTGCTAAATCAAGTTGACAACACGTAGTTTCCCACTCGACTTCAGTGATCATTCATGTGAACGTAATTTGTATTGACGATATTTTCGTCCCCTTTTTGAAGGCGACACAAGACTGTTGATGAATATCTGATGATCTAAAGCAACATGTGCCGTACGCATTATACCTGAAATATACAACTCTCTGTATAGCGGTAGTACATCTCATGTAATACTTCACTAATGCCATCTTTCTCTGGCCTATTTCTCTCTCTGTCTGGTATATTACAGAGCCTTTACCTTTTTCAGAGATCTCTCATCTCCCACCCCCCTCCTCCGAGCTTCTGCACGCGTCTCCTAATGAAAGCCGACGTTTATTTGAATGTATTATACCCGGCTCGGTCCCATTCCAGCTTCCGCGCGGCCGCGTTTCCAGCCTGTCATGTATACTTCCACGAGCGGAGCATCTTCAATGGACTCATGCGTTTTCTCTCTGATTGCTTTCAGATGGAAAGGTGGAGGTGACCAAGGAGGGCATGAAACTCTGCACGATGGGGCCGGGGAAGGTGTTCGGAGAGCTCGCCATCCTCTACAACTGCACCAGGACTGCCACAGTTAAGAGTGAGTCAGAGAAAGAGAACAATGCACCCGCACACCTGAGACACTTCACTCTAATATTTTATGAATAATAACGCTCAAAGACTAAACACACACGCACACATGCATATGAAGACAAGAGAATGCGCTTTGCACCACTGTGTTGTGTAGAGACAAACCACAGTCAAGAAAGAGTAGCCATGGAAACCAGTACACTGTGCTGTCATCCTTAACTTAAGAACGGCTAATCTCAGGAGAGAGTAACCATGGAAACCACACACACGCACACACACACACACACACACGCACACACACACACACACACTAGAGAGGATATACTCAGTATATATAGAGAGCTGTGGTGGTTTTTGTCCCATATTATTTCATGTCCCAGCTGTGTTTAAGCTGTTTAAGAGTTGGTGTTTTCAGGTATTATTCAACTATTAGTATTATTATTCATAACCACTTGTTCATAACCACTTATGTGAAATATTACACATAAGCATTTTCATTAACATGAAAACTGTTTTGATAGTAACATTCACAGAATGCACTTTTTATTTATTTACTGAAAACCTGCACGTTTATAGTGAAAGTCTATGTACTTTAGTTTTTTGTTTGTTTCATTTGACCCTCTGCAACATAGACGGACATTATCTTGTTATCCTGTCAGTGTTTTCAGCCAATCATAGTTACTGCTCTCATGTCTCTGTGCAAAACAAAACAACAAATTGCAAAACTATAGCAAATCTAAAAGCAAAATCAAAAATCACAAATCACAATTACAAATCTAAAAACAATATAGCAAACCATAAAACACAACAACAATTCGGGAAACAAAATGTCAAATCGCTTACAATATAAGCATATAACATGATATGTACTTTTATCAGTTGCAGAACTCGGCCACACCGCATGCGTCGGAGACACAGATAAAAGCACATATCATGTTAAATGCTTATATTATAAGCTATCCCAGTCCAACAAAAGACCTATCTTTTCCGGTTTGACTGATTTGTGGTTGTGTTTTCTGATTTGTCGTTTTGTTTTCAGATTTGTAATTGTGATTTTGGATTTTTTATTTTGCTTTTAGATTTGTTATTAGTTTTGTGATTTGTTGTTTTGTTTTTCACTTCACGGCCACCGTACTGTATTTTGTGATTTGTCCCATCAGAGTCACATATTCACATTCTAAAACCCATCCCATTTCTTTAAAAACGCCAGCTGTTTTTCAGATGAAGCGCTTTAGTTGCTACGATATGGAAAACCATCCAAAGTAATGTGATAGTAGCATCAAATGTTTTAGGTGGTTTGCTTAATAAGCAGGTATATTAATATTGTGGTAGTCTGAGGATAACATCTGGTACAGAAATGGATAACTGGTAAAGAAATAAAAAATGAATCAATAAAGATAGTAATCCAGTCGTTGTACAAGTACAGTAGGAAGTGCGGATTGGTTGTTTTTTGGTGTTTGTCCCTCCCCTTCTGCACTGTGATTGGGCGGCTGAATAAAAATTGACATTGATGAATGCAGTGTTTACCCAAAAGTGATTCTTTTTCTAATCTAACTGACCAGAAAAGCTACATTTTTAAAAGCATGTGGCCATTGCAGAAAATTAAAATAAATGCGCTTGGCTTGACTCTTGTGTTTCTGCTGGATAGTTTAATTTATAATTATGAAAGAGCATTTGATCTCATATTTTTTGTGTTTGGATTTGCCTCTATTGCCACATTGAAAAAAACACCTGAATGTGAATATATATACACATGATGAGACACATTCAATGTGACCTTGTAACTGTTTACTGAATATTTTGATGCTGGAAAATAAGGCTATTTTCCAGAAAACAAATAAATAAAACAAAAAGCTTATATTTTCACTTGATTGCCCTGATTGAGTTTGACAGGATTCATGCGTCTCGTGTTGCTAAAACAACACGGCAAGTGAATCTGCATGCATGTCAGCCTGATAAACTCATTTGCAAGCTTCACGTAATCATTTATCCAAAATCACAATGTGCATAATAGATTCAGCTCTTTCCCTGTTAAACCAAATGCATACAAGCATTGTGTTTCATTCAAAAACGACAGAATAATATTAGCTGATGGTATGTAGTATTACTTTCATCTGTGGTTGATCTCAGGCTGTTATTGACAATGGTAGAATTGTGAGTCTTGACATGCTTTGGGATATGCGTGTGTGTATACAACCATACAGCAGCGTCAGAGAGAGAGAGAGAGAGAGGTGAGTCACAATCTGTGTCTTATCTGCATCTCTTAAGTGTGACAGAATGCCAGACTATTTCCTCGACGAGAAAATAGTCGAGAGCCACCAACAACCACAAAGCCATTATTATGTCATGATAAAGGACAATCTTCAGCATCATGTTTTTTAGCCTTCTGCCACCAAGGCAAATACACATACTGTACTTCTCAAATCTCTCTCTCTCTTTCTTTCTCTCTCTCTGCCCGTCTGATCTGTGCAGCAGCTGTTGCTTTATGAAATCTGATCAAAAGTGTTTTTGCTGCTGGTTCTATTTCAGTTGTTTTTACATTTTAAACAGATTGCAGGGCTGGGATTTTTTTCTTTCTTTTGAAGTTCAACAAGCTGAATAATGTTTACCAGGGTTGGGTAAAACTCTGAATTTACGAACTGATTCTTATAAATTCAGAAACCGCAGAGATGATGTATTTTTGTATGCAAAACCCTGAAGTGAGTTAGCATTTTAGGACTTCTGGTTCCATCGCTCCAAAGTCTATGGGTTTTTGGAATGGGTTTTTGGTAAATCGCCTGAAATAAGGTCTGTGGTAAACAAAACCTCTAAATATTTTCACGTTTTAATCTATGACATAAAACACACCAGTTATAACCCGCTCATGATTTTATAAAGCCTTATTGTGGCTTAAAAACGGCGGTTGCTAACAAGCTCCTAAAAGCGACTACTTCCTTTGTGCGATGACGTCTAACATCCCCGCGGCTCTCCTGGTTTTGCCAAGTGGTTGATGTCCTTAGGGCAACATCATGTTGACCCTGGGCCATATAAATCTCGCAAATAATGCAACATGGACACAAATCTCTAAAAACTTAGATGGGGATTCATTCACAGAGTAATTGCTTACCAGGGAACACCTTTTTAATCGAGTTTAAAAAAGTTGTGGGAGGATTGGTGGTGGTGACATTGATATCAAGCGACCTTACGTGTAGTCTGTTTATAGTATCGTGTTAGCTTTTTACTTCTGCCGATTGTATTACGGCTTAAAAAGTAACAAATGTTGCATTACTCTTTTAAGATGATCTTGATAGACAAAATGTGGAAACATCATAAAGCTTTTTAATCACAGATCTTATTTTTTGCGATTTTCTAAGTCTACGGGAAAAGTGCATAGGCTTTCGGTCGAGTGAACCACTGCGGCGCTAACTTCTGGGTCGGCCTACAAAAATACGTCATCATTGCACCACTCCATTTGCCTACTTATACTATGCATTAAAAGTATTTACAGTATTTTGTTTTGGGAAAGTTTATTCTGGAATTCAGGAACTGGATACGATTTTATACAGCATTCTCTGTAAAATTCTGAATGAACCCTTATGGTTGCCAGGACATCCGAAGTACAAATTGAATCACATACAAAAAGCTCAGCAGGTGAAGGGAGATATAAAAACTACTCCTGACACATAAACAAATGAAGGAGAGACTTTACAGAATACGATTTTAATGACCTCATGCATATTTAGTGCATCCCCTTTGATTTCCAAACTCACCGCGTCTTGTCACAAACTCCAAGGAATTGGCTGTTTAGAGACGCGAGTCATCAGCTCATGTGTGAACACGTGTGTGGTGTGAGGCGAGAGGCTCAAACGCATGATCACGCTCTATCATAAAGCCCTCACTGGGATGTGAGTCATGGAAATATTGTGAAAGCAAGATTGATTGGGTTTGTTGATTTTTTTCCATTAAGTTGACATCTCTCACTCCCATAGGAAAAATACTTACAATACAACACATAAGACATTTTGAAGAATGTAGGAGAGCAAACAGTTCTGGGGCACTTTTGACTACCATTGTATTTTTCCTACTATGGTAGTCAATGGGGGGCAAAATCTGTCTGGTTATAAGCATTCTTCCAAATATCTTTCTCTGTGTTCATCAAAACAAAGACATTTATACAGATTTGGAACAACTCGGAGGTGAGTAAATGATGACAGAACTTTCATTTTTGGGTGAAGTTTCCCTTTAATTCCATTGTATGGACACGAAACCACCGAGACATTTCTCTAAATATCTTCCTTTGTGTTCCACTGAAGAAGCAGTCACATACAAGTTTGGAACAATGTGAGGGTACATAAATTGACAGATTTTTTATTTTTGGGTGAACTGTTCCTTTCCCATACATCCAAAGTGTTAAAAGGGGTCATGTGACGCTCGACCTGATTTTGCCAAGTGGTTGATGTCCTCAGGGCAACATATTTTGTTGACCTAAGGACAACATTTTTAAATAAAACCTAAACCCACACCAAACCCCAACCCTAACCATAACTTACCCCTAAAATCAGAGGGAAATGATAAGTGAAAAACAATGGTCTAGAAGCACCTAATCCTGGTTGTAAGATTAAACTTAAAATAAACTGTAAACTTATTTCTGATTGGTTGATTTAAATGTTGTCCCAGGGTCAACATGATGTTGCCCTAAGGACATCAACCACTTGCCAAAATCAGGATAGCCTTCATCTGACATGGCTAAAATGAATATTATGGTTTGTTTTAGATGTAATGTAATGTGTATACACAATTTAAGGTTGAAAAACGCTGTATTTTCCACATACCGTGCATGTTTGTATCTCCTCTTTGGCCCGCTCTCTGAAACGCACAGATTTTTACAAAGCTCGTCGCTCTGAAAAGCGAGGTATGCTATGATTGGCCTGTTAACCAGTGCGTAGTGATTGGTCGAATACTGTGATGGAAATGTAACGCCTCTTACCATATTTGGAACATCAGGCTCCAAAGCAATTGTACTGACAAGTGCGCCCACCTTACTTGCATACACATTTGAGCGGTCTTAGTCAAATCATGCCACCAACTGACGTAGATTTGTGGGGGTGTAGTTACACGAGGCATTTCAGGCAGGTCTGGGTGAGCATTCGCTTTTAGATAGAATGCATCTTTTGTTTCCGACACTTTCATTTTTGCAATTTTACGTGTCTAATACATGCATGGGTGCATGGGAAACTTGTAACACAACAAAGAAAAACACATATTCGCGCCATATGACCCCTTTAATCCTTCAGTCAAGCGAAGAGAAGAGAAGAGAACAACTGACTTTCATAACAAGCAAGGTGTTAGTGCAAGTAAAACATGAATTTTGAGATGATATATCGTATTATGACAAGATAATCTGTCTTTGTGCCACAACATGAGTACTTTTCATTCAGATCTGTACCTTTAATAATAACAAGTGTCATCTTATTGGTTGTACTGTGTGAGCTCATTAGCATAATCACATGATTAAGAATGTTGGGTGGGTTAATGAATGATACACCTGTCATTGCATACAGAGACAGGACTGCATTCAGTCACACAGCATCAGTGCACGCAATCTAATAACACAGGTGTAAAAATGGCGAGGGTCAGGTGAATCATTTCTTGGGACGGGAGTTAAAACACATCTGCCACACACACACGAACAAATCCTCACACACAGGTTTGTTTCACGTTTTAAATGTGGATTTCTCATCGACTTTAATAATGATACTTCTTCTAAACTAAAGCCTCACGCATGCACACACAGTCTCACACAAACGGGTTGATGTTATGTCGGATGTATGAGTGAAAACATCCCAGCTGTCACATTTTCAAAAAAGGTGTAGCCGGCTTTGTTCTAGACTTCCCATTTTAATTCTCATTAACTTTATAGGTATGGAGAAAGTTCCCATTCAAAGAGGGCCGGCCGCGTGAAGCCACGTGACTCTCTTTGATATACAACCCAGAGTCATTAAAGACATTAGCAACCAAAATTTAGAGAGAAGCGCTTTATCTCCCACTCCAGCCCATTGTCGCTTTAAGTGCCACGAGTCGCTTGTTGCCATGGAAACCCCATCCACATGGAATACTAGTGGTGAAATCCCCAGGAGACAGAATTTCACCCCTTGGTTTTTGGCAGTGGACCTGCACTTCATTAATACGTCTTAAGTCTTTTTGATGGAAATACGTGTTGAAAGTTCAATGCTGTTTAAGCGAGATAAAGCAGGAGATTTTCTCTTGAATGTAAAGCAGGTCAGACCCGGAAAGTGTTTTTGAAATACACGAGTGTCAGTGAAGCTCAGTCACAAAGCGTGTGCTTTTTTTCAGCCTTTAGCGTTTCTAGTCCCCTTGAAGCATCATTTCCTCAGCAGTGATATGACGACTGTTATCCACAAGTGTCTCCAGATGATTTATTTCCTCATTACGGAGTCAAAGCATCGTCTGCAAGCTGTTTGTTTCAGGACTGCCCGTTGTTTCTAATGACGCCATCGTCCGAATCTCATCCTGTGATGAAAAGTCTCACTGTTTTCATAATAACAGTCGGACAGAAGCCACACCTGGATGATGACGTGTCTAACCTTTTAAAACTTTACCACCAAGTTTTACCAAGCAGTTTCTTTCTTCAGAAGGAATAAACTCCGACTGTTTGCTACACCACTGTGATGTCTGCAGTCTGTCTGCAGGGTCCAAACTGAGCTGACGGCCGACTTATCTTGTGTTTTTGCTTTTTGAAGTTCTCGTTGTATTACAATGGAAATCTTTAGCAGTTTCCCTTAAAGGTCTTCTTGCACATTTGTGTCTATTAGCATGAGTAGGACTGTCTAACTCTACATCTCTCTCTCTCTCTCTCTCTCTCTCTCTCTCTATTTCTTCTTGCAAATGCAGACAATGTAAATTACCTTGATAATATTTAATATTTGAATATTGCTCAGCTCTAATCATAAGCCATTAGCCCTTTTCATACATAGTCTTTACTGGTAAATAACTGGAGGTAAAATGTAAACATGACCTTTTCAAAAACACCAGTAAATCAGGTCCTGGTAGTTTTCCAGTATGAGTGGTTGTAACATTACCTGTACATTACCATTGTGATGCTATGTGGAAACGGAGAACATTATTATCTGTATGAGCATGTGCAATGACAACTTTGGACCATTTATTTTTACTCTGTCCTGTTCACAGAAATGTCAAAGAAACATTCGAGTTGTTTGGTTTCAAGCCATCTAATACAATATCATTGAGTCAAGAGCAACAGTATGAATGTATCTTACCAGTAAAAAGTGCATTTACATTTTTTTTTGTATTTAGCCGACTGAAAAAGTCACTTGGTATAGTTTATCAGGATATCTGACACGAGTCAGAAACACGTCTTCTTTATACAACGCAGGCTGCGCAGACACGAGTCTTCTTTATACACCGCGGGCTGCGCAGACACGAGTCTTCTTTATACAACGCGGGCTGAGCAGACACGAGTCTTCTTTATACAACGCGGGCTGAGCAGACACGAGTCTTCTTTATACAACGCGGGCTGCGCAGACACGAGTCTTCTTTATACAACGCGGGCTGCGCAGACACGAGTCATCTTTATACAACATCTAACATCGTCTATCGGCCCAACCCTACAAGAAAACGCTATCTATTTCAAAAATGAAAATTCCTTTCTGTCCTCAAGGGTGTCTCCATAATATACAAGACCTGGTGCAAAAAATACCTAAAAAATCTATGCATAACAAATTGTAAAAATTGCTTTAAATTCTGCATGTTATCTACAAGTCTTGTATTTTTAGTTTTTAATAAACCCTCTGACCAGCTGGAAGGTAAATCATTCACTTGCCAAATACAATTTTTACCCACTGTATAGAGCCCTATAGTGAAATTCAGTATTGCCACGATCTGACCTTCCCAGCATGCATTGTTTGCCACAGATTGACAATACACTGGTGTGAGCATTTTCAGGGTCAAGCCATGGATCTGTGAGCCGCTGTGATGTCGACCGTGTGATAGTAAATGGACCATCAGCTGCTGGAAAGAGTCATGTGTGATAGTTGTCAACTCTGCTGTGAAGGTCTCGTACCGTTTACCAGGCACTTTCACAACCAAAACAGAAAAGAGTAGAGACAAAAAGACACAACGTAAACATCTGCTCACTGGTTCTGGTCCTGAAGAGATTTCTGAATCTGTCTTGGGCTAG
This sequence comes from Triplophysa rosa, assembly GCF_024868665.1. Lineage (NCBI taxonomy): Eukaryota > Metazoa > Chordata > Actinopteri > Cypriniformes > Nemacheilidae > Triplophysa > Triplophysa rosa. The sequence goes on along the minus strand of NC_079907.1, from coordinate 19,359,982 downwards.
CTCTTGTCATCTGACAAGCCCCCCGATCCGTGAGGGTGAGGTTTGTTTTTGTTGACGGATATGTGCTGGGCTGTATTTAGGCTACTGTTGTAAATATTTGTGTTGTGTAAATTGGATTTATTTCACATTCTAGCGTCAAGCTGGCAAGAGCAGTCCAATTTCCACTGCACTCCAATGACTACACGACACTTCCGCAACACTTGAACACTTGTGGCCTTGTTGTGGAAATGACTTGTGTGATGGAGAGACGGTCTTCAGCGTGACGTGTTCTGCGACGGAGCGCTTGATTGTAACCACACATTTCCTAATAAGAGTGTAACGAGCGGTCGTGCTCTGAAGTGTCTGCTTCACAGTGTGAATGACACGTTGAGACTCTCCTCATGCCCCCCGTGGAGGAAGATTTTATTGAGTTTGATTAGGGTTATGTGCCCTGATCACAACCCCCCACCCAGTGTGATTTGCCCGGGAGTTTTCACGTTTATCGTCACGTATCTTCTGTTGCTAAGCTTTGCTGGGCTGAATTAAACTCGGATATGAATATGGTTCCCCCACCGTAAGACCTTCAGCATGTTTGCTAACAATAATTTAGGGCTTTCCAATTAATGGCCATTAATCACAGTTGTCAATTTGGTCTTCCAATGATTAAAAAAACAAAGTAATCGAGGTAAAACGAGTATAGTGCGGCATTCCATTTTGCAAGGATCTACAGTGGTGCAGCTTTTTACATTGATTTTCATTATTTTTATGTTGTTTCAGAAGTCAGTGAGCAAGTAATCATGGTAAATAATTGTGATCTCAATATAGGCCAACATGATCATGATTATGATTTTTGTCGTAATTTCTGAACTTTTAGAATGTGGTGAAAACTGATTTGCTGTCACACTGTTTCATGCTAATGAGAAACCGATTAAAGACTTGCTGTTTGTCATGAAATTTCACTAGATAAAAAAGCGTTTTGGCAAAGCCAGTGATCTGCCTCTCCAAATCGAGGCTTATTGCCCTCCAAAATTAAAAATTCACCATGGCAACAATACTTTCCAAAAAAACCAAGTGTAGTCGCTTGAGTTATTCTTACTGGAAAACGTGACTTGGCTATCAGCTGTCAGAATCTTTCTGTCATTTGAATTATAATGTGATATCTTTATTTTTAAGGGTGTCAGTATGAGCTCCTGAGGAAACAGTGTCTGTTTAATGACATTTGAATCAGAATCAGAATCAGAAAGAGCTTTATTGCCGAGTGTGCTTGGACACACAAGGAATTTGTCTCAGTGACAGAAGCTTCCAGTGTGCATATACAGGTTAAAAAAGTGACAAGGCACAGGTAACAAAACGTATAAAGTAAATATGTGAGAGACAATACACATTTGACAGAAAGGACAATATTAGACAAAAGGACAATAGGCAGTATATTGGATGTACAGATGTGCTATATACAAATTATACTATATACAAGTTATGCAGGGGAATGTGGATAGCTGAATATTATATCAACAACATTTGTATAATAAATATGAGTATATAGTTGTGTATTGCACGTGTTTTTATTGCACAGTAGAACATTTAACTGTTCAAGGGGTAGATGTCCTGAGGGAAGAAACTTTTCCTATGTCTGGCTGTTTTGGTGCTCAGTGCTCTGTAGCGCCGACCAGATGGCAGCAGTTCAAAGAGAAAGTGTGAGGGGTCCAGAGTGATTTTTGCGAGTTCTTTTACTCACTCTGGATGAGTACAGTTCTTGTAGATTGGGGAGGGTTGTGCCAGTGATTCGCTCAGCAGTCCGGACTATCCGTTGTAGTTTTTGGAGGTCAGTTTTTGCAGCTGAGCCGAACCAGACAGTTACGGAAGTGCAGAGGAGTATTTGTGTCGTATTGTCAACTCCAGTTATACTGAACACACTGAACATAAAGTGCGTGCATGTGTTAGTACAGAAAAGCCGCTTCCGAATGACATTCATTAACACACAGTGCATTCACATACAGCTAATCGAGTCAGCTGTCTTAGCTCAGGAAGCTTTAGTTGGAGACAGACGATGTTGTTCAGGGTCTGCTTTCTCTCGCACCTCGCCGACATTCTGCCAAGCACTTAACAGCTGACGGTGCATGTAGCTCATGTTGTGAGGCCTGTGTTATATCACTTCTCTGCTTGTAAAACAGAGGGAGGCAGGTGGAGAGCCGCGCTGTGCTATGTAAACATGCCAGGAGCCGAGCTGAGTGAAACACAATCTCCAGCGCCGTGTTGATGCCATAGACCGCCCACAGTTCACCCTTCACTCGCCGCACGATGCCTATTTTACACACTTAAATGACAGCTGAAGTCACCAGCTCCAATCTGATGGGATGTCACCTCTGTTCGTAGACGAATTCCGCGATCACACTAGACTTTGAGCATGCCAAAGGTGCTACAAAAATGGCCGGGAGCGATTCCTCTATCTTTCAAATTTCTGTGCAGAGAGGTCACGTTGTGACATTTTGTCTTTGGCAAAATTTCAAACTCAGCATTTTTAAGGGTGCACAATGTTGTACTAAAGGGATATTTAACAAAATTTCCCCATGTTTTACTCACCCTCAAGGCATCCTTACTGAATATGACTTTCTTCTGGAAGAATAATGGAGTCAGAGTTGTAATACCACATATCATTTTACTTCCAAGCGGTAGAATGAGAGTGAATGGGCGTCGATTTTTTGAAGCTCCAAAAAGTGCATACATCGATCATAGACTGGTCTGTGGTCTTAACAAAGGTCTTCTGAAGCGAATCAATGTGTTCGTTTAAAGGACCCATTGGATGAAAGTCAAAAAATGTTCTGTGTTTAAGTGCTATAATCGGGTCCCCGGTGAATCCAGCAACCCAGAAAATGTGAAAAACAAGATCCCAGTAACTTTGTTTTGATAAGCCTTTCTCTGCAAGCATGTGAGAAATCGAACCGTTCAGATTTCGCTCCTGATGTGACGTAGACGCAGGCTCTTATTATAATATTACCGCCCCTAATCTACATCTAACATCTTAATTCCACCCACGGCGTTGCCGCCATTGTTGTTTTCATAAGTGACAGCGGTGTATGTGACGCCATGGCTAAAGTTCGTTGACAACATGCAATGTAGTCACTGCAGAGAGTCCTAACCTCAGAAGAGACAGGAGTGGATTTATTTTATTTTTAGTGGAAATCCCTCAGAAACCATAAGTAAAAACCTGCTTGTTTGCGCGAATCACTTCAAGCCGGAGTGCTTTATCAACCTGGGACAGTACAAGCTGATTAGCTTCAAAGTTGTTCCTCAAGAGGTATTGAGACTAACTGAACGAGACAAAGCTGCCGATGTAAGTAATATTTATCAACAGTCTGAATTGACGTAAATGTACCGTATATATAGGAGGATAACGTTTGCATATGATAGCGAAGGGAGCTAAGTCAGTCACGGGCTAAATAGAACATTCAAAGCCAGTGTTAAACATAATCTATATTTATATGTTACTTGGCAAATGGGCACTTGGAGTTTAGCTGTATGTATGTTAATACATTATGTGTGTTAATATGTTCAGCTGCTGGCAAGCTATTTGTTTTGCTAATGAACAGGGGCGAACACTGCGGTTAGTTTCATTTTAAACGTTTCAAATCATTCATGCTTAGGCTGAAAAATCTGTCACAGCATACTAGTTATGCTCTCACGTTGTGTGTGTAACGTTATAACTTGTCAACGACAAGCGCTAAAATTCACGTAATTCTGCTGAGATCTGCAGGTGCGCATTCTGTGGATTTTAGGCGAGCATACATGTAACGTTACAACGTGAGCGCATTAGGATGCGCTGTCTGTTGTGATGGATTTTTTAGTCTCCGGACGAATGATTTGAGACGTTTAACGAAACTAAGAGGAGAGGAGTTCAGGAAACATAATTTAGCTAAACCATTGCCATGGCAGTACTACACGTGTTGTGTTGACTCGCCGTACGGAAGGGGGGTGGGGTGCGCTGTAACTCATTATCATTTAAAGAGACATGCACCAAAACGGGTTGCTGTGAGCATAGCTGTTTTTGACGAGGCAAAAAGGGTTTCGTTTAGTGAAAAGAATAGAAGCCGAAAAGAAGAATTGCCCCCTATTCACTCCCATTCTACCACTTGGAAGTAAAATGATACGTGGTATTATAACTCTTGACTGCATTATTCTTCGAGAAGAAAGTCATATTCAGTCAGGATGCCTTGAGGGTGAGTAAGACATGGGGAAATTTTGTTTTTTTTGCCTGAAAAATCCCTTTAACTCATTGAATTCATAGATTTTTACACAAAATGCACTGATATATTGGCCAGTTTAAAAACAGCTGATGATCAGGGCTAATATGCGATGAATTTGTGCTCTTTATATAGAAAATGTTAAGAACATCAGCAGTTTGCCGTTCAATGGTAATAGTCATTATATTCATTAATAACAGTCAGAAAGTTATGAAATGTTCATTTAATCTTCAGAATAGATATCTGCAGATATCACTCCGAATAATCAACTATCGGTATTGGTGGAGAAATTTATTATCGGTGCATCTCTAATTTCAACATGTCTGGAGCGGTCTAATGTTGTCATGACCACAGACTGCTCTACTCTGATTGGCTGATTTAAAAAAACTTCCCAGACTATTTTTTATTAGTTTACGTAGAAACAAAGATGTGTAAAATAACCAAAATTTGCCAGATTAGTGACATCAAATCTGTATGAGTCATTAGCAGTGTTGGGTGTAACTAGTTACTAAGTAATTAGTTACTGTAATTTGATTACTTTTCTCTTGAAAAGGTAAAGTAAGGGATTACTCAAATTTTTCTGTAATTTAATTACAGTTACTTCTGATGTAAATCTACTAAATACTTTCTGTAATATAAGTGTGTGCAATAGTGGAATTGACATTAAAATTCAAAGTCTGACTTTAAATCCGTGCTTGAATGTATAATTCTCACATCTTTGGTCAGTTAATAATACTACTTTTTGTAGTTTTATATTATTTATTTGAATGAATTAAAAGAGCCGTTTCATGTCTATCCTTGAATCACTTAACTAATCAAGGTTAATGTAGGATATAGAAAGTAATTAGTAATAAGTAATTAAATACTTTTTGGAGAGAGTAATTTGTACAGTAATCTAATTTTACTATTGAATATTTAATGAGTAACTCAAAATTAATTACTTTTTTAGAGTAACTTGCCCAACACTGGTAATTAGTTGTAAACACGCAGCAGTGAACTGACATCCACAAGCAGATTTTTATTTCTGAATTATGTTTGTAATAATCAATACATTCAGAGAGGCAGAAAGTTTCATCAAAGTTTCTCGTGGGTTCTCTCGTACACGTCACTCATCACTTTATACATGAATTCAACATGTCTCTAACAAAAAAAGAGAAACGTTTTGTATTTATGTGACAGCTGCATTTTGAAGGCTTGAAAGCACATTATTTTTAGGAAGTGCTTTTGGGCCATGCGTATGTGCTCAGGCACAAATCATTTCTCTACAAAGTGACATCACCAACCACTGTCCTGGCAACATTGTTGCTTTTACATGAAAAACACAAAGGAAGAACCATTCCATTTTTTAATACATTGCTGTTATGCAAATTCCGATTACATTTCTGCTTGTTTCTTAGCACTTCTGTGCGACTGAAAACCAACGTTTTATTCCATCTCTCTACTATTGCTGTCTCATCTAAAACTGAACTGCACAAACAGACTAGTTTGAGTGTAGCCCACGCAGGTATATTTTTCTGAAGTGTGATTGTGTCTGTCCTGCTGTATGAGAGAATCATGGAGCTGTAGATCTCTTCATAAGAGCCTGTTGAGGGAAGAGCTTATGTGCTGCTCATAAACAACCGCTTCATTCCTCAAACTCCAGCTGCTGAACTGCTCGGACCACTGCTTTTCATTACACGTGTGCTGATAGTAATGCCTTTTGTTGCCATTGACAACACATCTACATTCTGTCAAAGTAAACGCAGGCTTTAGCGTGATTGTTTAGCTGATGCTGTGGTCACACGCAATAAGAGAAAACATTTATAAATATTTGTATTTATAAATATTAATTTCCAATAAACCCTTTAGGGTGGTACGCATTATGAAATCATGTTCGTGTGGTTGTCCGCCCGCTGTCAGGTACACGGATTGAAATCTACAACACAATCTGTCATCTGCTTACTTCTTCAAAATGGTGGTCTCGACCCCTCATCTGAATATTGTTTCAAGATGATAAACACATCAGAGAAGCAATTTATGTTTCCATTGATGTGACCCAGAGGCCTCGACTGTTTGGTTTGCTTGTGTCAAATAGACTGATGTATTGAGCGCTATTGAAACGACATCATGGATGTGCGTCACAAAGTGTTTAATGTAAATCACATAGAGAAGATGGGCCTCGTTCATTAAAGCCCAACGTCCAATAAACGATATACTTCAACGGGGCTCAACGACTCATATGTTCTCTGACTTCTGTTGATAATATACACGTAGTAAAAACTGCAGTGATGTATAAAGTACCTAAAAGCAATACTTGAGTAAAAGTACAAATATCTTGCCAGAATATTACTTTGGTAGAAGTGAAAGTAGCCTTTTGGAATATGACTTGAGGAAAAGTCTGAAGTACCAGATAATTATTGTACTTAAGTATCAAAAGTACTTTTTATATTAAATCTACTTAAGTATTTAAAGTAAAGTTGAAGCGAACGTTGTTGATAAAAATTTTTGTTTTTCTAGCATAAAGATCAAAAATGGTGCTTAGATTGGTACACAACTTTGAAAAAGCTCAGTAGTTTTATCTGGAACAACTTGTTGAAACTATCAAAATAAAGTTCAGAAACCACATCTTTATTACTTTACTTTATAACTTGTAACTTTATAAAAGGATAGTTCCCTCCCACCCACAATATTATCCCTCTAAGAGAACAACTTGGAACAAAATCAGAACAAATCTGTCTGGCCCTTACTTCTTTCTTTCCTTGCATTTCTACCAGAAAGACTCAGAAGCAGGAGAACGATAAATTATGTTTATTTAACAATAGGACGTTGAAAAATAATATATAATGTAAGATCTTTGTCCAAGGTAAGAATCCTGAGGGATAAGGATTCCTAAGTTCCTGCCTGGAGATAAAGGCAGGGGCGGAGCCGGACCGGCCCCCCGGACCGAGGATGAGGACCGACCTGGTGGTGGTGGGGTGGACGGAGGTTGCACATATGCATCAGTATCTGCGAACGAAAGAGAAGGTAAGTGCCATCCTGAGGGATGATAGGCTAGCACTGTGAGTTAATTAGTGACGTAATGAGTCTCCCTGGTAGAACTTGCACTGAAGCTTACATTTCCCTTACAGTAACAACCCAGTCATTCGATAATTCATTGAAACTGAAAAATGTGTTGTTTATTTTTAAAAGAAGCAGCACATTAAAACCTTGTGTTGAAATTAACCGCGGAGAGCACTTTTTTGCACTTGCACATTGAGCTTTAACCAATGATTGGTTGGTTAAGCATTGTCATGGTGACCGGATCGCCGACTTGTCTATTTCAGTCTATTTCAGTTTTGTGTCTATGTTTTTATTTTGTAGTAACGAACATGCTTAGGGGAAATGTATCAGAGTTAAAGTATACATCTTGTTCAGGAAATGTAGTGGAGTAAAAGTCTGCAGAAATATAAAGACTCAAGTAAAGTACAGATACTCCCAAACAACACTTATGTACTCTACTTAAGGATTTTTACTTCTTTACATTACAACACTGAGAAACTGACTGTTGCTTGAACATTTATTGTGAGGGTGACGTGTGCTGTGTTTTACTTGAAATAATTGAAATAAAACACAAAGCAAGGACATAAATGTGAAATCTTGTCTATATATGAAGTTATTGGTAGTGAGACTGTAAAGTAATACGAACAAAGAAAAACATTTGTCATAAAATGGTACTTTAATTGAACATTTTAGTGATCATCTCAGTTTTATATTCAAAGTGGAAATGTTGCGTTATTGCTTTTTATTCGTTAATAAATGTCAGATCAAGTTTGTAGGACAGGGACATGTTTATTAGTTAGCTTGTCTGAAAAGCATCGAACAACCAACCTGCAGGGAACTGAATGTATTTATTATCCTAAAGAATTGTCTGTCTTCATTTGGTCCGTCGTGGTTTGGTTTGCAGTAATTTATGTTGACGGGTGACAGGGTTTAACAGACTTGTTTCTCACCGCTCCAGTTTCAAGAAGACAGAAAGTTAGAAGTGCTCTCTACACATCAGCTGTAATATAAATGTTAGGGCCCTATTTTAACGATCTAAGCGCATGGTCTAAAGCGCACGGTGCAGGTGCACTCAGGGCGTGTCCGAATCCACTTTTGCTAGCGTGCCCGGTCTAAACGGGTTGTCCCTATTCTCTTAATGAGTAATGGGTGTTTTTTTTGGCGTAACATGCAGTAAACCAATCAGAGTCTCATCTTTCATCCCCTTTAAGAGCCAGTTGCGCTTGCGTCATGGCGGATTCGCTATTTACACGGCGGAATTTGCAAGAGCAAAGACTGGACGCTTCTCCAGACTCAGAGAGGAAACGCATCTGCTCGTGCGTGAGGTTAAAGCGCGCGAGCAGACCATCTACAGGACAACCCGTATCTTTATCTTTATGTACATAATAATAATCTTTTACATTGTAATCCTTTTTTTTATTCAGCATGTTTGTGTGCTGCTGCGCTTCCCTCTGTCTAATACTTTAAGTAAAGTGAAAGCGCGCTGTGGACCCGCCCAGAGGCGCATTTTCTACTAACGCGCTCTTTAAATAACAAAAAATATTGCACCGTTGACTTCAGACCAGGTTTGACTTGGTCTATGGCGCAGTCTTTTTTCAGTTCCTCAAAATAGCAACACGCCAACAATGCACCTGAAAACACCTCTTTTTTTAGACCAGCACGCCCATGGGCGCACAAATGAGCGCAAATGCATTTGCTATTTCAACAACGTGGCGCTGGATGGGATAATGAGAACTGCGTCGGGCTGAAACTAGCAAAAACACTTGCGCCGCATTGCGCCGGGTGTACAATAGGGCCCTCAATCTTTCTGTAGCTGACACATTTAAAACTTTTCCTGGAAACAACGTTATGTATGAAAATCCTTTAAAGATAACGTAACTCACCGGACGCGACCGACACGACATGACTGTCGTAGTCGAGGTGCCAATAAACACAACACTGCAGATCAATTGAATCCTAAAGTCGATTAGTTTATTGACAGTGTTCCCAGTGGCGTGCTGCCACCACGCCACACTATTAGCCTGCCCCGTACCTCTGCACATGCGCAGATATATACTCGACAGGGTTGCCACTACTTAACAAACCCACTATCATTACATGACAAAAGACATTAGAATCCATTATAATAAGAAAATGTGTCTACACCGGACGCGACATGACAACCTGCTTGTTTTTAATGGGTTTGTCGCGTCGCGCCTGTCGTGTTTGGTGTAGACACGGTGTAAGAGAACAATGCGTTCTTTCTCTGCGTGGAAATCAGGGGGAGAGAGAGAGAGAGAGAGAGAGAGAGAGAGAGAGAGAGAGAGAATAGAACCGAGAGAGATCTCAATATCTCCCTTAACTTACACCAGCTTTCCTGTATCTTTTAAAGCGGCACTCTTTTTCCAAAATCAGAAACGATGTGAAATGAACATTGAACATGTGTCATGGTTTGTTCAGACGCAGACAGTTAAGGTTTAACAAAAAGTACTTTATTAATAAAACAAAAACCCACGAGGTGGGCAAACAGGAAAATAAACAAGGAACCAAGGGTAGCATAAAACAGCAAAACAAACACTTCCTGTAAAGGGACAAAACAAGAACTAAAAACTAACACAAACTAGTGATGGGCACTTTCGAAACAGGCTTCATGAAGCTTCGAAACCCGTATCGAATCTTTTGTATCGAATCAGTGCTTCGAAGCGCGTATCAAACTGGCTAAGTCACGTGATTTTTAGCAAACGAGGTTTTGTTACATCATTACTGTTTCGAAACGTTTCAAAACTCGACGACATTTCGCCACTAGGGGGTGTTGATCTGAAAGTAAATTCATAAACCAGTGTCTATAACTGATTTAACTGTAAATCAAGAATTTAAAAAATAACCATGTTTGCAGTGATCTATGGACAGTGATCATCTCGGGATAAGTATCACTTAATTTGAAATCTAGCCAAATTTTACCTAACAAACAGAGCCATATGTTGTGTTTAATATATATACAGTATATATACTGTATATATATATATAAAATGTATGTCAAATGCCAAATTATCCAACATAAAAGATGAGTGCAGTAAAAAGTCAAAGGTCAATTGTAGCCTATGGGGCCATTTTGAAAACAACCTTGGAGGTGTATGATGGTTAATCATAACACTTATCAATGTTGAAACACATGCACTCCTACCACCTTCATTTATTGGATGGGCATAGGTGTAGCCAGAACATCTGCTGTTCTTAAAAACTCAAAAAAAAAGAAAAAAAAACATAATAAAGAAACACTAGTTTGAATGATGTGACAACACTTTGACCAAGATTCAAACCTTCGACCACAGCACGCCAGTCGAGAACATTAACCTCTCCCCCACACACTCAATCAAGCTCTCTCACGAACATACAGATTGTAATGCGTCAGCGATTGTCTAAGACTACGTTCACACTGCAAGCCTAAATGCTCAATTCCGATTTTTTGCTCAGATCAGATTTTTTTGTTCGGCTGTTCACACTATTTTTTAAATGTGGCCAATATCAGATTCCAGTGTGAACTCATGATGGTTCTAAATTGAATCGCATGAGCAAAACAACAATAACATGCAGCAGGCTGTCATAAATAAGCAAGGGTCAAGTCAGCGGGTGTGTTGACTTTATGCGGTGCTGAGTGGACCGTTCTCACAGCGCGATTTGAGAGCATTCCCGGTGCAGTCCGTATAATGGATCCTATAGTCATTTGTTGCATCGCATCTTGCGGTTCGCGTGCGGTGTAGACAGTGCAAGGGCTTATGTTTATAATCTGATGCTTAAAGTTTGGCAACCGAGCTGTAAAGTGCACTTCCCTCAACAAAAGGGCTCGTGAAGCTTTAAATCACTGCAGAATTGTGGCGCATGTCGATCTACAATGACGCAAAAGTCACATGAATTCCGATATGACCGTTCAGACTGAGGTCGCATTGCGAAACATCAGACCTGTATCTGGGGACCACATATGGAACCACTTAGGACCACATATGGAAGTGGCTTAGATCAGATTAAAAAAGTTCGGATTCCATGTGGTTTGTCTTGTTCACACTGTCATGCAGTAAACAGATCTGGGTCACATATGAGCACAAAAATCTGATTTTGGTGGCAGTGTGAACGTAGCCTAAGCCTTTGTTATATAATTGGGTGTTGGAATGTTTCGAAGCCTCGACATGATACGGCACATTTGATTCAACTGTTTCATTGTTTCACGAAGCCTCGCTCTGAGGATTTAGAAATGACTGCAAGTAAAAGTCATAAAAATAAGAGAAAATGTTGGAAGACATTTTTCAAAAAGACATCAACTGCATCACAGAAATGGACAAAATCTTTCACATATGCCTGTGTTTTATGTACTAGTTGCAAAATTATTTTAACTGAATGTGGAAGTTAAATTGAACGGAACTCCGTGCCATCACAATTTCTTAAGTGTAAAACTGAAAGATGATCTACACGCACATATACAGTATTAAACAGGTGTTAATTCTAACTTTTTACTTGTTCAAAACCGCAACAATGAAAACGAAAATCAAACAGTATAAAGTCAAACTCAGAGGAAGAACCTGTTAAAACAATAGTAAATAGAATAGACTATTCCAGCTTTATAAAACAAGCATTCAAAAAGCTGAACTAATAAAATATTCACAAATTAAGCACAAAACCTTTCAAATTCCCAATTTGAAATTCCCAAGCCTCGCTGCGCAAACAAGGCTTACTTTCAGGGACTGGGCAGGAACTAGACAGACAAGGTCATCAGGGAAGAAGACAAAAAACAAGAGGGCTTAAAGTAGGGGAAGACTAACAATTAACAAGGGCAGGTGAAGGGCATGAACACTAATGGGAAACTAGCAAGGAAATTACATGGGGCAGGTGAAAGGCATGAAACACTAACGACAAGATGACGGGGCAGGGCCAAGACGCAAGACAGGAGAACAAGACAGGAGAACATATTTCCACACATAACAAAACAAGCACACAATACATGGTACTGTCATGACCCTGTCCAAAGAACTGGAAAACTCCTGACAAGAAGGACAGGATCATGACATCACAACGCAATATAAATAATAAAATGCTGTTATGCATTAAACGGTGCTCTTCCCCAGAAGACTCTTTTAAAAGTATCAGAAGTGTGAGTCTCTCAAATGAGGTTACCAGCATTTTAATACTATGCTGAATGTATCCACCAGTTGCTTGGCAACCATACATTCCATATATCCCAAAAGCACCAAAATGCAATTAGCCACACAGCCTTCAGGCATATAAAGTCTACAGAGTTTCTAGGGATCAGAACTTTTAGCTGTTCAGAGAAAGAAAGAGTAATAATAGAGCCAGTATATACAGGACAAACCAGTATATAACTATTAATAGTTCCAGTGTTTCATCTTTTACATTTCCAGTGCTTCATCCTGTATATAATTCCAGTCATAGCTTATGATACTATACCAGCCAGAGTATCACGGTATCTAATGGTATCGCGGTATTGTGTGCTACTAAATTCATCATTCTGATCTACAAAATGCACAGATGAAAACATTCCAAATTGTGTTACTTTCTTAATAAGAATTAATTTGATACATATTTCATTCAGCAATGTTTGAAAAAAATGAAATGTATTTACTTTTAAATGTAAACGATAACGGCCAGTAGGTTGTGGCAATTTTTTTACTGAATCATTCAGAAAGAAGCAAATATCTTTATTAATGACTCGCTGAATCATTGACTCATTCGTATTGTACAAAACACAGATTCATTTAGGAACAAAACACTGCTATGTCTTGTTCAGAGAAACACAACAATTCTGCTTTGTATAGAACTACTTTAATTGGCGAAGTAGCACAAAAAATCTTTTTTGACAATATTATAGTGCCATTTAATAATAACTGATCTTCAATCACTCTTGCGATTATGTTGAAAACTCGTGCTCGTGTTATTCTGCACATATTTTGCATATTTAAAAAGCACAACAGAAAGGTGACAGCAACATTATATGCAACATATGCAACATTACTTACTGTACTACCATGCTTCCATTTAAAAAACAGAGTGGCGTCACCAGTATTCTGAAGCTTTAGCATCACAGTGCTATCATAGCCACCATAGACCATCTCTAACTCTAATAAGTTTAGGTATTTTCTCTGGTGTCTGAATGTTCCCAAACCTCCCCTGCATGGCAGTACAGTGGAAAAACTTCTCAAATTTACTCACGACTCATCTCTCTGAGCAACATTTGGATTAGTCAGATGAGAAATTGTACCTTGCCTTGTTTTTGTGCACTAGAATGTATTACACATGCATTAGGTTTATTGTTCTTGTAGAACTTGTTTGTATTAGTAAATGAAACACTTTCCTAGTGAACAGCATTTCAGTGTACCTTGCCATCTGCTGATACGATCTTATATAAGAGTTAATAAGTAAAACGAGAAAATAAATCTGAAAAGCAACAGTCTGAAAGGTGTCCAACTACAGTTCTCATCTGTATTCAAAGCTCCACACAAACAACAGCTCTCCATGGCTCATGTATTTTGTTTGAGTTGTGAACTTGCAGTCTAAATTGAATGTAATGAGAAAGACTGAGTTCTACAAAATACAGTAATACAAAATAGATTAATATGCACACATCATTTTCTAGAGGATTGATCACCGCATCTGCGGGCGTCAGTGAGCATCAATATAACTGTCTTCAGCCGTTGATATCGATTCACGAGTGAAACGCTCTTGATCCCATTCTGTTTAACACATTATTCACAGCTGAACTAACTGGATTAACACCTCGCCGAACCAGCATATTCATGTCACAACTGCTAATGGTTTAGAAAATGTTACGCTGTTTACTTGAGCTTCATGAGACTGAGTAAGACCCGACACCCAATGAAATGGTCTGACAAAGAGTATATAAAATATGTTCAAAGCAGCGCTTCGGCCGCCATTTTATTTTTTAGACAAGGATCCTGCTTGACCAATCACCTTCCTCGCATGTTGTTATGGAAACAACAGGTCTCACTTGTCATTGGTCAGCTGTCAAAAAAGATGCTTGACGTAGGGCGTTTTCTTCAGAAAAGTTGAACTTTTTTCAACTTAAAAAGGCGCTCGGAGCTGAAGAAATAGACGCCAGCGGGGGCGTTTAAAAAAGCGCTCGTGACTTTTTTGGAAAACACGGTTTACTCCGTAGGATTATAATGTAAAACAAACGCTGGCAGCTTCAAAAAAGAAGTCAAGTGTGAACACGGCCTAAGTCTTTTCCATGCGGTTTTAGACGCGAAATGTGAATCGGGCCAGAAAAAACATGATTTTTGACATTTTCATTATCTTATTTTGAAACCAAACTCTTCATATGTTAATACATTTAAACTATACTCCGTATGGAATAAATGTATTTTAAATTAATTGTTTTTTTACTAGGGATGTCCTAATGGAGGAATTGAAATTTAGTTGGTGGAACGAGCTGGTTTTATAGCAGATCATTATAATGGATGAGGAGGACAGAAATCAAAGAACCTTGAGTCTCCCTGGTGTTACTCGCCACCATCTCCCCACCTGCTGGGAAGATATTCCAGAGACCGCTGGGACACCTGCTCGCTCCCTGAGCTTGTCCTCGGGTCAGAGCTCGTGCCCTGAAGCGTGTCATCGGAATGCTGTCCACACTTATGGGTTTGTTTAGAGGACACGTCAGAGGTCAGAGGTCAGATGCAGGTCGGCTGAAGTGCATCACACATCCAGCTGGGTTCCATTCAGTGAGATTTGTATTCCTCATTCTCACAGCAGGAGCTACAGTTTATACCTTTTAACATTTGAACTGACAGAAAGATTTATAGCTTCCAGGTTTAAACTCTCGGAGCGTTTCATCTGTTGGTCTGTTTTGGGTGCACCTGCTTTTCCGGGTTTGTGCTCTCAGCGCTCGAGGTTTCGTGTGGATCTCACTGGAAATGTGTTAATGTGTTGAATTCATTACTGCTTTCTCTTTTTCAGCAAATCCCACAAGTAGCAATTGGCATGTCACAGATTATTAAATCAAATTCACATATTAAAATAAAGCTGTGAGTGCTAGTCATGCATTTCTGTGATTTACCGCAGGTGACTGATGTATCACATGTACCAGATGTTGTCAGACTATGGCCGTGTTGGAAAAATCACTGAAACTCACCAACATTATGAGACACCAATGTTCAATAGTAAATCACATCAAATTAATACTTTTATTTAAAATGATTGTGAACAAATATTATGAGTTGTTTATTAGAATTGTTAATTATCCTGCAGGCTGTTTACAGTGGCCAAGCAACATAATAGAAAAACAATTACAGTTGAAGTGTTTTTAGTGTTTTCTGTTCAGCCGCATGACATCCCATAAGAAAACATTCACAGACGAAATCTCTTTAATATCTCAATGATTTCTTGTAGACATCAATGAGATTAAATGGAGAGCAAATGGAAACCTTTGCTTAAGCCTCATCTGCATCTCAGATATTTCTCCTGTGAAAAAGAGTCAGAAATCTCGCAAAATGTCTGTCAACAATGTGTCAAACTGAGCTCAGATTTGTCTCGTCTGCAATCAAAAGTCAATATTATTGAATATCTCAATATGAACTCGAACATTTCTCATCAAATCCAGATGATTTGACCTCTACAATCTACATTCATTTACACCTCCTTATTTGTTCATGTATTTGAAGAATTACACTCTCAAACAATTTTTGGAGACTGTGTTGATCCTTATGCACTGCTCCGGGGGTACGTGTGTTCACTACTCTCTGGATGGGTTAAATGCAGAGGTCACATTTCGTTGCCTTGTACTTGTACATGTGCAATGACAATAAATTGAATCTAAATCTAAATCTAAAAAAATTTTTGGAGACTGTGTTGATCCTTATAACACAAATCTGATGATCTATAAGGGAGCATTCTCCTCTGAGATTTCCTCTTTCTCTGTAAATCTATATCTTTATAAAACAAATGTTCCGGCTGAACATCCTGGCGATTCATTGCTTAATGTACCTGTCTAAAGTGAACGGAGCTGCAAGGCCTCTGGGGAGAATGAGCAGATGATTGTTTCTTAATGTGGATTAATCACACATGCTTAACAAAGAAGAAGAGAAGCCCCGACCGACAGCTGGAACGTCTGAATCCTGACAGAGACAAGCTCTTTGTGAAGGGCTGCTCCTCTGTGACCTGCGTGAGGATTAAATCTCAGATCTCTGGAGAGGAGCGCTGTCAATCATTTCTCACGGTGAGAGTTGTAGTGGAGGATTGTGGGAAGCAGCAGGTTTGAGAGCAGTTCACCGATCCAGGTTACTGCATGCATGCGATCCATGCAATGGTGACTAATCCATGTTATTCAACATGCCTTTAAAACGCAAAAAATAGAGGTTGCGTTTCGGTGGTACTTGATAGAATCAAAACATTAGTGAGAAATGATTGTCACAATTTACAAAAGCTTAGACACAACCGTTTGGATGATTCTGTGATACAGTTCAGGTTGCATTAATGAAGTGATGGGATGTATATTTACATACACATTCGGTTAGGGAAAACATGTATTGACTTGATTATTGAAAGATTTCGAGGCAGAGAACACGGGAGACATTTGAAACCCTGTTCAATATGCAAGTCACACAACAATGTCAGTAAGCCATATCAAATATATTATTGGCTTTTCGCTTGAGGAAGACATCTCAAATAACTTTCTCTCCTTTCAGATGGAACAGTACGCAAATTGAATTTCCCTACCATAGACATAGTGAATGTTTTCTTATTTTAGTCAAATCAACAGAAATTATACGGAGGACGAAGTAAGTATACTAGTATAGTGGTTGTTCTGGCATGCACCGTAATCGTAGCCAACGAAAAAATAATAATAATTTCATGCGTCTGCCAAGCGATGTGTCTGCAGTGTTTGTCTGGGCATGCATGGGTTTGTTAAAAGACAAAATGCCTGTCAGTGGCTGTAACTTTGCTTTTAGCAGAAAATTCGCTTAAACAACAAATAAAACAAACAATGCTAGACTCTCTGTTGACAGCAGTCCATTTGTTTCCTATTTTTTCAAAAGTTTCAAGTATTTTCATGACCTCCTGTCTCTGTTGTGATCTACTGAAGTCTGAATGCTCATTATGGATAAAGAAATATGCAGTGCAGGTTTAGTTTTTATTTCTTTCCAGTACTTTTAATGCCTTAGACTTATTTGTAAATGTAAATGTAAATTTCATTTTTTATCTATATTTCACAGAATAACAGGATGGAGGAAATTAGTATACTCCAAAAAATGACATTCTTACTAAGCATTTTTGTCTTGTTTTCTAGGAAAAGTATCTAAAACTTCTTAAATCAAGATACATTTTCATCATATAATTTAGTCTTGTTATATGAAGGAAAATATAAGAATTAGGAAAATTTAAGTTTATAAAAGAAGCAAAAATATCAATGGAGTGAGAAAAATAATTTTGAATTTACAGTATTTTGACTTGTTTCTGAAGTAGGTGATTCAAGTTTACTTTTCTCACCCAATTGGCAGATTTAATTAGTTTTAAATATAAATATCCCTAATTCCTTCATTTTATTTGATAAAACAAGACTAAATATCTTGGGTCACTTTTCCGGTCAAGAAAATGTATCTTGATTTAAGAATGTTATGATATTTGTGCTGTAAAACAAGACAAAAATGCTTAGTTTCCATGTCTAGTTTTTTTCCCTTGCTCAGTTCTTTGTCATTGTGTGCGACTGAGGCTTCTCTCCGGGGACACTTTTAATCTGCCATGAGCATGCCGGCCTCGTATTCACTCTTTTAATTGAATAATCGTATAAAATCAGTTGAAGTGGCTGAAATAACACAGATAGACGTCCACTGAAATTGGCTGTGTAATTGGTTTGGAGGGCATTTCAGATTTCCGTCTGTCAGCGTGATAACAGGAATCTGTCGACTCTATATGTGACTCAGAGGGAATGTATAGGAAGTGTGCAGGCCTTTCTCAGCATTTCTTTTGAGTGCAAGAAGCTATTTATATCCTTGATGATGTCACGTGAAATATGTGTTCCTCTTTATGACGTATCTGTGCAGTAAAATTGTGCTGTATGTTCGTGAGTAATCTCTCACATTGGGATATGATATGTTGGAAACGGCTTTTGAAGTGCTATGTCATTTTTACCCTTTGAATAACTGAAATGATGGACAATGAGAGTTGTAGTGTGTTTATTTTGATGTCTGTTATTTAACCATTTTAAACTGCAATAAACCTTTTCCTTATATAAACACACATTTTTAAAGGGACAGTTAACCAAAAATGAGTTATTTCACCATTTATTCTCCTTCATGTCATTTCAAACCTGTTTGACTTTCTTTCTTCTGCAGAACACAAAAGAAAATATTTTGAAGAATGTTGATAATCAAAAAACGCTGAACCCCATTGACTTCCATTGTGTGAAACAAAACCACCGAGACATTTCTCAAAATATCTTATTTTGTGTACCACAGACGAAAGAGTCATATAGAGGTTTTGATGAGGTTGAATAAATGATGACAGAATATTTGGGTGAGCTATGGCAAAAATTGCATATTTTTCCTGGAAATTTAATTTCGATATTATTACCATTAACATATAGTTATGGTAAAAATATTTAGATAATTCAGTGACATTTAATACTTAAAATACTAATAACATCTTATTTCGTGATTTTTATTTCCTTTCTTTTTTTAACTTGAGGGACGTAAACGAAAATATTATTAATAACATGAAGTCTGTCAATTGAACTAATTATACCTGCTGTAAAAAAAATCCGTAAAAAAACAAAAATTTCTGTAAGCTGGACAGAAATATACCGTAAAAATACAATTAAATTGTTTTCCCCGTTTTTCTTGTAAATTTGTTGTCTTTTTCTGTAATTTTCAAATTTTGACCGTATTTCAAAAATAAACTGTAAAAAATATTTTTTTTCTTTGTTAAAGAAACGGAAATTTTCTGGCAACTGGGGCCCCAGAATTAAAATTAAAATGACATTTCACCCCGTTTTTCTTGTAACTTTGCAGTCTTTTTCTGTAATTTTACATTAGTTTTTACTGTGTTTCAAAACACATTGAAAATCTGTAAAAATAACAGAAACATTATGTAAAATTAATATAACTTTATTAATAACGCAAAGCAGTCCTGCTCACAGCACAAATATATCTATCGGTTCACACGTTTCTTTTCATTTGTTTTAAAGTATCGATCTATTATTGAAAAGGTTTTAAAACGAAGAAGAAACCCACTGGCCGTTCCTCTCAAAATCACATTTGAAGATTGTCACTTAACAAGCAGTAGACACCAACACACCAGGCTTTCTCCTGTGAAAATCCAGCAGGTACTTCAGGTGACAGAATTTCCCTCTTTAATAGGCGTCTGCTTTAATCACGCTGACCGAGGGGCAATTTCACCGCACAAGAGCTCTGCTGTCATTTGTTGGGCGTTGTCATGAATAACATTACGACAGCTAATCAATAAGAAGATTGGAGTTGATTTAAGTGAGCGATCGGCGTCCGCTCGGGTCTCTCTCTCTCGGCCTGTTGATTCTGTTTCCCAGCATCTCCAGGCACATGTTAAATGGGTTTGATTGAAGTGAACTGGAAACACTGAAAGCTTTTTAACTGCTTGATGGCAGATTAAAGATCGCTTGTGCTTTTATGATTTTGAATATTCATCACGCGGCTTCCCAATAATAGAGGACAACATCTGCTCGGCTCGGCTCTCAGCCAGCTGAATTATTATTTTAGCAATCGTGTTTTCCGTTCAGGAGTCTGTCATTGTGTTATTGGCGAGAGTGTTGTAATTACCTTCAAATTGAAGCCTTCCAGAATAGCAGGAGACGGACGCTGGTGTTGTGCCTCATGTGATATTAGGGCTGAACCGCTGGCTTTAACCTTACCGGCTGAAATGAAAGGTTTCAATCTGAATGAGATTATCATCATAAACAGATATCATACACTGCCAATCACAGAGTATCTGAACTCTTTCATTTCGTTTTCAACACGTGCTGTTAAATCCACATCTGTTGGACAGTTTTTGATTGTAATACCCAACCGCTCAAATATTGAAACACTGATCCGAATGAAACGTAAAGGAATTGCCGTCAGTAAACAGGCAGTTTTCCTTGCATACTCGGTTTTAGAAATACTAGTCATTTTGCAAACTGGATACTATGGAAGTAGGCCATTTTGGACACAGGGTTAATCATTTCTGTCTTACCTTTTTATATTCTGTAGAACCATTTAATACTACAAAGAACCCCTGTGCAACAGAAATCTCTTTATAAATCCATACAGCCAGAAAAATAAACTTTTAGGAACCATTATTTCCTAAGAGTGTGTCTTAAAACTCCGCTTCGCGTCGTGCCACAATACCCTTAGCTGTTATAAAATGCACTGTAACCCACTGCTTCTTGGGGCTTATTGCTTTATTATAATTTATCAACAGATTTTTATAGTGTTGAGAAGCATGTTTACATCATGATGGCATCATGAAAGTTGAGCACAACATAAACAGCACGAGCTCTCGTGTTTGCTGTGTGTACTCGAGAGAATATTCAATGCAACAGGTGTTTTTATCTCTAATGTGATTTATAATATGAATCTCGTTTTCTTGGTCAGAAGAATATCTGGTCTCCTTAGAAAACTGAAAATAGTAGAGAGGTGAATACTGGTGAAGCCGAGGAAGTCTTGTGTAATCTCAGCATTCAGTTTTAGTGTTTTGCACATGTTTTTGCCATTTTAAAATGTATATGCACTATAAAAAATCAACTTAAGTTAAAAAGCTTTATTAAATTATTAAGTTAAATCAAATTAGCTTTATGAGTCAATTGAACTTAAATTATATTGAACTGTATTGTATTTTACAACTCTATATTTTAAGTCAGTTCCATATAATATAAGTTCAATTGACTCATAAAGCTAATTTGATTGACTTAAAAATTGAAGGCAGCTGAAATTGGTGACATTTTTTTTACAGTGCGTGAGAAACAAATTGACTATAATGTACAGTATAATTGGTGAATGACGGTCATGATGACAGCTCTCATCGGAGCTGTGGTTCAGCAGCATCTTTATTTTTAAATGAATATTTATGATTTAAAAAATGTGAAACAACAAAATACAACATTAGGTGCAAATAAAAAGGTAAATTGAATATATCAAATCATAACATTGTGTATTGTAACTCAGTTGGTTGTGTTAGCAGTGAAAGGGTTATGTGTCACGGATAGCGTAGAGAAGAACCCAAATGCAGGCAGCAGCGGTGGTGAAGGGGTTAACAAAGACTTTTATTAAATAATAAACACGATAAACAGGAAACCAAAAACCCCACAATGGGGAAAAAACGGACATGGTAACAAAACAAGAATACAAACAAAAGACTTCCCACGATGGGGCAAAACTAGAAAATAACAAACAAACTTACGACACAACGTCACGAAACAAGGCAAGGGAATCCACAGTCAATTTATAAGCCAAGGGACGGGAACCACGAGAAGACAAGGCACATACACAATGTCAAGCATAGACATACACAGGGCAGGTGGGAAACATTAGACACGGCAGGGAAGCAATGCATGAAACAAGAGGGGCGGGGCCAATGACAAGACGCGAGAAAGCACATGAGATGTCAAAACATAAACAACTCATGGCTTTCTCACATACAACCTAAGGGCTCTGTTCCGATCCTGCCACACGACTAGGAATTCATAAACAAGAAGGTAGGACCGTGACAGTTATGGATCGGTTTCCAGTAAACACACAAGATGTGAAAACGTGAATAAAGTACATTGAATGTGCTGTTGATCATTTGGGATAAAAGCACATTTTACTTCATCTAAAGAGAAAATCTAAATTTAAAAAAGCTAATAAACTTCTGTAATAAACATTTTAAAGCTAATCTTAAATATAAGGTAAGCTGAGATTTAGACTCAAATATATTTGCTCATTTGTGTCTTACTGTAGCTCAAAGAAGATTCAGCCGCTTGTTTCGTATCGCTGGCATTGTGACATAAGTGACGGGGGGCTGAATCGATACCAGTCGGCAGTCCCGTTGATAGTCTCACTGGACGCTGTGGTAGTATAATTGCTCGGCTCTAGTTGACATGCTAATGGTTTCAGGTATTAATTGACCCTCAATGTCACCTGTATTTTATTGTGCTGGAAACACTAATGAACAAGGCACTCTGTGCAGATGACCCCATCATGTCCGATCACATCTGTAACATACAATCCTACCTCTTTACACCTGATGAGAACATGATGTTTGAAGAAATACAGTCACAACCTTTCAGATGTTTATTGTGAAGTGTTATTTCGATGATGTCATATCTGAATGATCATATTTACACACATGCACACATGAACCACAACGCAGTTTCTACAAGGAGAAAACTACAAAAGTTTCATGTGTCAGTAAGAAAATAATATGGGAACGGTGGCAGTACAACATATCTAAAAGTTCAAAATCATTAAGAAATAGACTTTTCTGTATACATTTTGACACCTAAAGGCCCAATACACCAATAACATTTCAGTGTGTGGGGCTTCCACACAGTGGGCGTGGCTACATAGCAGACAGTAGTGACCGTCATGATGTCGTGCTGCTTTTAGATAAATTGTAAGATTTGATCTGTCATTTGATGGTTTGTCACGGGATGTCGGGTTCGAACACATGGATTAATATGTATTATAATTGAATCTTACTGACATCCACAAACTCAGACTTGTGATCCACATAAGGTTTCTGTACTTTGATGAAACATTGACAGATCTCATCAGTGTTGAATGTGATGTTGAGACGACCTCCTGTACTGCTAATGATATATTTATAAGGAGTAATTGCACACCTGTGTAAAATGACCCTGTCAGGTCCCACCTCTCATGAAAGAGCTTCAAAGTGCATTTGATCAGGACTCTTCATTCTTGCCATCTGAGACTGTATAATCTCTGCTCATCATCGCCATGACATCAGATCAAAAGATTCTTCTGATAGTATCATTCAGAGAGGAAGCAAAGTCCGTTTACGGAGGTCGTGCCACTTGGCGGCCATGTTTGCAATGCCTCCCCAGCTAACACAGTTACGTTGCGACGACGTATTATGGACCATATTCTTTGCCGCGACCAGTGTTGGGTGTAACTAGTTAATAAGTAATTAGTTACTATAATTTAATTACTTTTCCCGTGAATAAGTAAAGTAAGGGATTACTCTTATTTTTTGTGTAATTTAATTACAGTTACTTCTGATGTAATTAAACTAAACACTTTGTATAATATACTGTATGTGTGTGCAATAGTGGAATTGACATCAAAATTCAATGTCTAACTTTAAAATCTGTGCTTTAATGTATAATTCTCACATTTGTAATATTTTGGTCAGTTAATAAGAGTACTTTATGTAGTTTAATATTATTTATTTGAATGAATTAAAAGAGCCGATTCATGTCTATCCTTGAATCACTTAACTAATCAAGGTTGATGTAGGATATAGAAAGTAATTAGTAATAAATAACTGAATACTTTTTGGAAAGAGTAATTTGTACAGTAATCTAATTACACTATTGAATATGTAATTAGTAACTAGTAATTAATTTCTTTTTCAGAGTAATTTATCCAACACTGACCATAACTTGTGTTTGCTTAGCTTAAATTGCGCTAAAAATCACCTTTTTCGAGATCGCTTCATCTACTGTGCATA
This sequence comes from Triplophysa rosa, assembly GCF_024868665.1. Taxonomy (NCBI): domain Eukaryota; kingdom Metazoa; phylum Chordata; class Actinopteri; order Cypriniformes; family Nemacheilidae; genus Triplophysa; species Triplophysa rosa. The sequence continues at coordinate 19,336,067 of NC_079907.1, read as the reverse complement.
CGCACACGCCTCACGAGAGCCCCGCCCCAGTGAATCGTCAGTCATACTGATTGACGATTGGCTCATTTCACTGGAAGGCGGGACTTCCTTCGCTATAGTGGCCATATTGAGCGTTGCATTCCTCGCCATTGATTGTAACGGCTGTGGCGCATCTTGTTACTATTAATATCTTTGGAGGAAGCAGATATTTCCTCATCACGCTTCATCTTCTGTCTTCTCCAGTGTTTAATAAAGTGTTTCCTCTGAGCCGTGAATGATTGAAAAGCTCAAGCATATTTAGATTAAACAAACGTTCTGGTCCGAGAGCAGCCGAGCGGCACTGTTCTGTTTATTTTCTATCAAAGTGAGCCAAATGAGCCTGTCAGGAATTGTTCAGTGGAGTATTGTAATTATTATAACCTCTTTCGTTGGCTTGGTCTCGTCTGTTCTTTTCCTGTCACACCCATAGCAACATTTACCAATATATACCAACACAGAATGTCTAATGACTCATTTAACTTGTCAATACGTCACTTTACTTAACCATATATTCAACAATATACAGTCACAGAACATTGTTAAAATAGTTGACGATGTGTTCAGTGAATCACTCAAAATCAACAGAACTGATTCATGAAAGAAATCAAACTTCAACTGCAGTTTTGATTCTGAAGTATAAATCTGAGTGAAACTGGCCAAATAAACATTCAAAAAACAAGTCATTTTAAGATTGTATATTGGGTGTGTTGTCAATATTGAATATATCACCCCAGCAAAGCAGTGTTGAGATTTTATAAATGGACTGATTTACATGTGAAAAACAGAGTCATATTTCTCAAGGACATTAACAGCAGTTTATATAAAGATCGTTCTGACTTCTTTTATGGCTCATTCATACATTTTATTTCATTCAACCGTTGTATGTGATACGTTTCAGAGGTTGTCTATTCAATTATTATTTAAATATGATCGTCAGATCACCATCCAACTACCTCCAAAGTAAAAAATTAATGATTTTCTTTTTCTCATTGAATATTCTGTTTCCCTCATATGTCACATTATGAAAAAAAACAGATCAAGGTCACTTGTTCGTGACTTCTTTTGCTATTGACTAATGGCTTTATTGTGCCGGTTACCAATAAGCAGTTCATAGATCTCTGAATCGCTGTTTTATTATTCAGAGTTCACTTTGAATTTTCTTACGGTTGTGGTTGTGTGTATTATTGGTGTTTCTCATTTCAACTCTCTGTGTGTAAATAGAGGTCGTTCGTTCTCCATTCATGTTGAATGGAGGCTCATTCTTTGGGAAACACTCGTGCTGCTGTTTCATGGGATTGAATTTGTGCCCAATCAGAACGCTGTTGTATTGCCTGTATTGTTCCTCGGATGCCCTGCGGGTCTTTACCGTGTTATAGTGAAACCACACGCGTTCTAATTTTTCTTGAAAGCAGAGGTTTGTCAGGGAAAGTGTTGTTTGTTATAAATCTGTTAACTGTTAACAATCTAACCTTCTAGGACGCCCAATTTCACAATATGGCGACAAGAGACCGGAAGTAAGAAAAAACGTTCCTGTCACGCTACTACCATAACCATTCATTATTATTGTGGAGCGGTAGCAGCTTGTTTTCTCACAAGCATTAATTTATTTACCAAAAGTGACAGTAGCAGATGTTGTCTGTTTTGTTCATGGTTTTCAGCATATGTAAAAATAGGAAAAACATTACAAAATCATTGTAAAAAATTTTTCAAGTGGTTTATTTATCATCAAGGTATGATATATGTTAGACAAATCATTACTCAGTTCTGGTTTATGGTGGGTTTAATGGACATTTCGAACAGAATAAACAACACTGTTAGTATGTACATATACTGTATATGTATGTTACAAATAAAATATACTGAATAACGAGATTATTTGTGATCACGGGGATTCGGTACATTATTTGTGTGTGCACATGTGGAGAAACATAGATGAATTTAGTTTACATTTCATACACGTTTACTTTATTATATTTCTTTAGACACAATCATAATTTTACTCATTTTCTACAAAAATAGTCGACTGGATGATTTTGAAGCGTGCATGCCTGTTAATATTGGCACATAGTTTAACTACATTCAATTCAAGTTTATTCCTATAGCACTTCGGAAAAACAAAGAGAGATTATTACTATTGTTGTTAATAATAACAACCGAAACTAGAAATAAAACTATAGAAAACGTAAGAAAACAAATCATGAAACCGAGAAAATTGTGAATTACATGATAAAGAATACATGGTATTTTTGCAAATCTTTCATTTACAATAATATTCATACTCTACCATAGGAATAATTGTCCGTAGGAGTTTATTCAGACTGTTATATTAATAACACGAGTAAGCACTTGTAATATTTGACAGACAAATAAAGAATAAAAACTAACCCTCTCTCTTTCTCTCAACAGGTATTGGTCTAGCTTTTGTGGAAACTAGTAACTTTGTATTAGCACCTATTGTATTATTGCTCCTGTATGACATATCGCTTAGTGCTCCGTGAACTCTCTGTAAGTCGCTTTGGATAAAAGCGTCTGCTAAATGACAAAATGTAAATGTAACAGATTGTGTGATCGCTTAGTGGGATTTATAAGCGGACTCTCGATGGGAAATGCTTAGATCTCACAGTAGAGCGCCTCTCTTCTCTTGGTATGGCCTAAATTGATTGCTTTTTAAAATTATTGCTATTGAAAAGCCTATGAAATTATGAATATGTTTTTTGTTTTAATTTTAAAGGCAGTGCTACATGCCTAACTGCTTTTAGTGTCCGCAACTGTTCTGTGAAGTGAACGATGCCAGACCATTGAGCGGAAAAACTTCTTCCCTATATACTTCTGGTCTCTGTCGCCATGTTGTGAAATAGCCGTATGGAAGTTGATGCTGATGTCCAGCGTGGAGCATCACATTCTGAAGCCTGATGGGAACTAAAGAGTCATCTGATATTTGTATCATTTGAGAATTCTACCTCTCTTAGAGGGCGAGTGATGTATTGGTAATACAGATGGGTGACGCTGTATTCTTCTGTCACCACAGACAAAAGTGTCTTTCCATCACGGCCTGCAGAATCAATTACACTGTGAGCCAGTTACAATGTTTCCAAGAGAGGTTTTGTTGAGATGAAAGGGCAGTCTGGAAATGCATCCCTGCAGAATAAAACTATTGAAACCATTAGAGAAATGCTAATGGATGTAATGGTTATAATGGGAATTGTATTGCTCTTAATGGAAACTATTTTCCAAATGTATAGTTTTATGATCAACTTCTTTTTTTTCTAAATTTTGCAAATGTATATGAAATGATCCCTGAGCATTTTTACCTGTGGAATAGGAAGAGCTGTTAGAGTTCATATGTTCACGTAAGACGATTCCTCAAGGTCTTTATAAATGACATATAGACTGACATTTAAAATCTGTGATTTACAATGTTTGCATTGAGTAGTGTAATTATCATTGAAGTTCAAAGTGTCACCTGTACGAGTTGAACACGTGAACATGTGACTGCGGATGAAAAGACGGACCGTGAATCTCTCATTCATGCGTCTGAACATGTGTGAAAAATAAATGATGTGAATGTGTGAATGAATTGTGACGAATTATCTCAATCTAATGACTCAATGATCTCAAGGTCAGTCCCCACAATGTGCATCTTTCCGGGTTTCTGGTCATCGTGGAGACAATGGGACTGTAGATGAAAACAGAATGAAGACCAGATTTGTGTGAGTAATCATTTTTTTATTTGCATGTTTTTTAGCCCTTACAAATGTGAAGTTATGGGCCATCGACCGGCAGTGTTTCCAGACCATCATGATGAGAACGGGTCTCATCAAACACGCAGAATACATGGAGTTTCTGAGGAGGTGAGGTCTTCTTCCAGTTACACACAATCACAGATAACATCTGTCCTGTACAAACTCCCAACATGACTCATGACAAAATGATGACAGAATGTTTCTTTTTGGGTGAACTATCACTTTAAGCTGAAGTTTCCATTTGCTCTATGTTTAATGTCATTGACAGAGAAATACTTGACCTATTAAAGCGATCTCATCTGCTGTTTTTCTGTCTAATGGCCACGGAGCAGGTGCCTGTATAAATGCGAGTTTAATTTGATTCTCCTCCACAAAAGTATAGATTAGTTTAGTCTGATGTTGTTTATGAATAGCTTGGCTTTATTAGATTGTCCTTGTTGCATTTATATTTCAGTATGCAACGTTGAGTGAAATGTGAGTGGCATTAAGGTGGCCAGGGTGGTTTCTGCTCACCAAATCAAATTCTTGAACGTTAAATATATTGTAGATGAAGAGGTTGGTCATGCATTCGAGTTTTAAATGATGTTCATTTAGACATGAATTCCAAAACGTCTGGTGACACAAGATAAGATTCTCAGAGAAATAACATTTCCCAGAGACCCCAGAGCAGCTTTACTGGAAAGTGTGATGTCAGTTAAACAAAATGAGCTTTTAGTGAAACTTCAGATGTGGACAGTGTAAGATGACTTTTGGATGGATGATGTTGGCACACTCACAAAGAGAACGTGACCGCAGAAACAAACCTTCATTTGTGTTGGAGGCTCCATCTGTTTTATTTTAGAAGTTTAAACACACCAATAAAACTTTAACTCTTTCTTGGTTATATTCCAGCAAGTTTAGGACAAGCAAACATCGAAATGGTATTTTCCCAAGAATACTACTGAAGTTCGCATCATCATTCATGGCTCCTGATTAAATTGAGGCACATGTCAATATTTCATCAGATTTTGGGATTTTTATGAATCATAAGAGCATGAAAATAGTAAAACGCTCCCGAAAATGTATTTTAAGTTGTCTGCTTCTCTTGGCATTTACTTTATTTAAAATGATCGACAGCTTTTGTTCTGAAGGAAATGTCATGAGATGATGTCCACCTCCACAGCTCAACCTGAGGCATATGTTCTTCGGAGACGTTTGAAATGTGTTTGTCAGTTTCACTCACTTTAACTCTCGTGTGCATTCATTTATCCGTCTTGCCAGTCATTTCAGCGAATTTGTTTGAGAATTAATTTCCATGAGTTGTTGAGTCAAACGTTTGGGTTGTTTCTCGCTTGGCCACAGGTGACAAAAGCCTTCAGTTTAACCTCAAACATATTCTCATCTCTCCCACAGCGTTCCAACGTTTCAAGGCCTTTCGGAAGAAATCCTCAGTAAACTAGCTGACGTTCTGGAGGAGGTGAGTGTCTTGTTTTCAAAATAACCAGCTGAATAAAACACAGAATTGTCACACTGTTGTTCCAGTGAATATTTCTCAAGGTCAATATACACATTTGGTTTTATCGAGTTCTTTAAGACAAACTTCAATTTTATGCATTGCACTTATTTTTCTATAAGCAATTGACAAGTAAAAAGTTATTTCTGTTGTTTTTAGCAATACAATAAGCCATCTCATCATGAGATATAACCTATAGCTTCCGTTTCCCCTAAAAGGTTGTTGTTCTGAGATAATGATGAGGTTTCCCGAAGACCGTTTTTTTGTCATTAAGTGTATGTACGCAGATGGGCTGCATGTGTCATGTTGACAAACACGCGTTTGGTGATTAAGTCGGAGTTAGGAAACATCTCGCAGGACAATATTCCCACACAGAATGACATTTAGTTCAAGAAAAACACATCTTCAATCTGTCGTCGACAGGCTGTTGTCAAGGGAAGAATTTTGAAGTAACAAGCCCTGAAGTGTTTTAAACAACCGTTTACACTTTGACCTTCTTTTCACAAACACACAGCTAATGGTCTAAATCCCTCATCGGCATGTGGAAATTTCCTCAAATAAAACTAGAGATGCTTTCAGATCCACTGGAGGAACCGCTTGCTTCATTATGCAAATGAGAAAGCGTTTGTGAGGCAGATTAACAGAATATTGTGTTCAGTTCTTTTAGGAATAGAAGCGCTGCTCATGCCGAGACAAAACAAAGAAAATTAACCTCTTTTATTTGATTCCTCATTTTCATACTGTTGAAAATCATGAGCGTAGTGAAATATGAAACGATAAAATTCACACGCTAGCCTTGGGCCCTCGTTGATCATTGGAATATTGTATCCAGGAATGCAGAACTGCTCTGTTTTAAGACATGAAATGCTAAAAAACCTCAGAACTTCAGACCTCTGTCAATCCATCTATCCAGTCAGTTAGTCTGTCTCATAAACCACTTAGCAACACCCTGGAAACCACATACAGTATAATGCTCTCACAATCCACACGCATCCACCCGGAGCATCCCAGCAACCACCTAGAATTCAGAATACCTGAATACCTTCAGAAAACCATCCAAAACACCTCGTCTAGTCGTCTAGTGCTTGCAGGGCAACACTGTGAAACGTTCTTCCAGCATTTAACCTGTACTGCTGTATTCATCAGATTTCATTTAAACGTTTTGGCTTCATGTGTGCGGTCTGTTTTATTGATCTGCCGTTCAGAATCTGTCCAACAGTGACATCACCAGAATATTTGCATATTGAATTGCATCTATGTAACCACCTGTAGACGCCTTTACACTCCAGTGATGATGTTGTGTCAGCACAGTCTTCGTTCGGCCGCCATTGAATTTTTTTGAGCTTGAGCCTTCTCGACCAATCACGTTCCTCGCAGGATGTTATGGAAACAACAGGTCTCTGTCATTGGTTAGCTGTGAAAAAAAGGTGTTTGACTTTTTTGTCTCAGACCAGTTTCAGTTTTTTCAACCTCAAAAGACGCTCTGAGCTGCAGAAAAAGGACCGGGGCTCCAGACTTTTTTGAAAACACAGTTTACTCCATAGGATTATAATGTAAAACAGACGCTGGCAGCTTCAAAAAAGAAGTCAAGTGTAAATGTTGGTCATGACACACGTGTCACTGAAATGTTTTCTTTCTGGATCACAGGCAAACGTACGTATGTCCAGCACACCGAATTAGTTTAAAGACAACACTTTAATTGATGGCTCAGCATTGGCGTGTTTAGAAAGGGTGTTTAGAAAGGGAAATTACAGCAAATAGCTTTTCATTCTTTTTCAATCGAGCCAAATGGATGCTTGATGATAATGTCCTCCGGCGGACCACAAGGACAAAAACTCTAGATTAATTGAAGACGTGCGGTCTGAAGGTTTTCTTTTTTAAGATGAGAAGTGACTTTTCGTCTCACCGTGTAATCATTAAGAGAATATCGAGGCCCTAAGAGATTATTTAGAAAATATGTCTTTGTGATAGCAGAAAGATAAAGATGTTAGTTTTTCAAAGAGACATTATCACACAGGCTATCTGTCTTCACTTTCAGATGGCAAGTTTATTCCTAACTCAGGAAAGTTTTCACAGAGTTTAAATTGACCTTTACTTAAATGCTCAGTACAATTAGTAATTGATCTTTTCCTGGGCCATCTAATAGCTTTTGCCTGGACCAAATGAATCATGTATCTCTAGTGACTTTCAAAATACCACCAGACCTACAAAATACCAAAACAAGACTATTCATAGACCCAATTAAAGAAGAGCAAAGTACAGTTTTAATGGAGAAACCAGAGAATTGTGGGAAATGTAAGAAACTAGGCACCAAATATCCATCTATTGTATAAGCCGCAACTGCAGTTTTAGCTCTTATGTACAAACCTTTCAGTTTATCATAAGCTGTACTCAAAAGTTAATGTGTTTTCCGGTTTCTTTTGAGGTTATTGTGTTTGATGTCCACATTTCCAGTGACTATGTATTCAAAGATCGGAAGTTACAGAAGTTCCCACGACTCCCATGACTCTTTACTTAGACTGTTTTATTTTAAACTTTCAGGTTAATTTTGACCATATTAATGGACATGACATGTCAATGTATTTTGGTGGAAATAGATCCCCTTATTTTAAAGTCCCCGTGAATTGGAAGTTGCGATCGTTTTTACTTCCGTATTTTGATGCATTTCCGAGTGAAATGAAATTTTGAATGCGAAAAATAGTGGGTGTGGCTTTCTTCTTTCTCTGCGATTTGATTGGATGTATAAAAACAGCCGTTGCATTTTGAAATGGAACTTTCAGCAGACTGACAGTTGAAGGGGAGGAGTTAACGGATGCTCCGCCCAAGCCGTCTAACATGCGTCATTTAAGATGGATAGTCATTTTCAGATTTAAACTGAAGATTATGAGGGCACATTCATTTTAAAAGGAGAATGTTCCACATTGATAAACTATTTACAATAAACACTGCAATATTTTATGAAAAAATAGGCATTGTCATTTTTTTATTTCACTTGGACTTTAAGGAAATGTTGCGGTATAAAAAGTGTGGATTGTCATTGGCTACAGATTACCTGAACAACCAATCAATTTCATTCATGCTGATGTTCAAGCTGATTGGCCGGCAGCTCGCAAGAGTTTCATGACTGAACTTGGTCATTTCTGGAAGTCTCTTCAGGCTCGAGTGGTTGTATTGTCTGGTGTTGAGCTGAGATGTCTGGACAGTTTCCCAAACACACGAGTGAAATGCAGGAGTTGGCCGACGTTCCCAGAGTGCACTGCTCCACTGGAGGATCGTGGGTCAGAAAGTCAGATTTTTCCATCAGATTGTTGAAGGAATAAAAGAATGAAAGGCAACGACTGAAAAGAACGAAACCCCCACACACCCCAAACACTCTTTCTTTCTTTTTTATATTATTATTACCAACTCACTGGAATGTGTTGAAACTATGCAAGACTGTCGATGTTTTTAAGAGTAGCGTGCATTACCTTGTTAATGTGCATAGAAATGCATTACTCTGTTCTGAGTCACAGTTACGCTCTGTGAGTCAAATAAATGTAGTAACTACAGAACTATGACCCTGAACTTGCACGACTGCTTTGCTTTCTGAAGGTGAGCTGAAGATTGCTTCACAGTCTGGACCAGTCTTTATTCAGCTGTAAACTGAAGCTGCTTTTGACTTGCGTATTAAATCAAAGGAGTGATGCTTTCAGACTTAAATAACATCATAAATTAATCTGTAATAGTTGAAACACATGACGAGTCTGGAGGTGTAAAATGAATGTAGATTGTAGAGGTCAAATAATCTGGATTTGGGTAGATTAGATGAGAACAGTCTTCAATTATATTGCCTTTTGATCGCAGATTTGACAAATCTGAGCTCAGTTTGAGATATTGTTGACATCTCTTCTGAAACTCTAATGACATTTCTGACTCTTTTCTCAAGAGGAATATCTGAGACACAGATGAGCAAAGTTTACATACGCTCTCCATTTCACCTGATGTCCAGGAGAAATAATAATAAGTCATTTCTCCCCATCACATGATCGTACTGTTTTGTGCCCGTGTTTGTGCGGGTTGTGAGAATATGAAGCATTTTTGTAACTTTCCGTGTCGAAGCCCTTCAGCCGTCTGTTGCGTGATGGAGACAGTGTCTTCTTCATGACTCGCGGCTGGTGGTGATGGAGCAACACTGTGGAAATTGGACAAGCCAAAAGAAGGACACTTGTTGAACTCTCTCTCGCTTTATCTCTTTCCTCAGACGCACTATGGTGATGGAGAGTACATTATTAGACAAGGTGCCAGAGGGGACACATTCTTTATCATTAGCAAAGGAAAGGTAAGATCTCCACAGCTTTCACACAGACCTAATGCCCACAAACTTCTAGCCATTTGACACTTGAATTATTAAATAACAGCATCGCAATGCCACTTTTCTCTTCAAAACAAAGCTTCAAGCATTCCCCAAAGTGCAATGAGCTATTTTGAAAGAGTCCCCGTCTGGTACTGTCACCACTCCTCTGCGGCGGTGTGAAAGCTCATTACTGCGAATTTAAGAAGAAGTCCAAAATCTTTATCTAACTGTCATATTAGGGATAGGACGATGCTGTTAGTTTGCATATTTCTTAGCCAAAAAACGTCTGGAAAGTCTCAAAAACTTTGCATGTCACCAAGCAACACAAAAATGTAAATTCTTTCTCTCGCTCATTTCTTTATTCTGCAGAACACAAAAGAAGATATTTTGAAGAATGTCGAAACCAAACAACACTGAACCCCATTGACTTCCACTGTACATTTCTCAAAATATCTTCTTTTGTGTTCCACTGATGAAAGTCACATACAAGCAGAATGTCCCAGTGCTGTTATACGAAATATCAGCACTCCTAAAACACTGCCCACCCAATGAAGGAAGTTTGCTAGTTTGAATGGAAAAATGACACTCTGCCTGTACAAACATCACTTAGTATGCCATAAGAGCTTTTCGTGATCCATAATCTGCATTTACAGGTGAACGTCACTCGGGAGGATTCTCCCAACGGGACCCCTGTCTACCTGCGAGCGCTGGGTAAAGGAGATTGGTTTGGAGAAAAAGCACTTCAAGGGTATGAAATAAAAAACTTCTTTTCAAACTTCTATTTAAAGTGATCGTTGACATCAGTCATGCGCTCTGGATCATTTTCCACTCGGACGATTTTAACCAAGAAAAATCAAATGTGCATCCAAACAAAGCGTCTGTTTTGAGATTCATCTTACAGCAGTAATAAAAAAAAGTGAAAACAGTGGATCTTACAAGAAAAGTTCAACCAAAGCAAAGATCTTTAGAAAAACATCTCACTTCTCTTTGTTGATACAATGCTCTTTAAATTAAAATTCTGTCATCATTTCCTCACCCTCAAGTTGTTCCAAACCTGTATAAATGTCTTTGTTCTGCTGAACACAAAGGAAGATATTTGGAAGAATGTCAGTAACCAAACAGATCTAATCCCCCATTAAAATAAATGGAGGATGAGATCTGTTTGGTTACTGACATTCTTACAAATATCTTCCTTTGCGTACAGGTTTGAGGGTGAGTAAATGATAACAGAATTTTCATTTTTGGGTGAACTATCCCTTTAATAGGTCTCAAAATGTTAAAGGTCCAGGTTGTCATTTTTGGAGGGTCTGTTGACAGAAATGCAATATAATACGCATAACTATGTGTTCAGAGGTGTATCAAGACCTTACATAATAATTTTTGTAATCTTAGAATGAGCTATTTCTATCTACATACTTACATGAAATTCGCCATGTTGTTTCTACAGTAGCTAAACGGACAAACTGCTCTACAGAACGCGTTTCATAAATGCTTTTTCTCCTTCAGCAAAGAATTGAAAACGTGACGACATCTTAGTTCTGTGTCAGCCACCGTAGTGCTTGGAAAGGGGGGGGGGAGCGGTGGAGCGAGCCTTTGGTTGCAATTCGCAACCTCACCACTAGTTGTCGCAAAAATCAACACATTGTTCTTTTAATGCTTCAAAAAGCACCTGCAGCCATCATTAAAGTGGGTGAATAAATGTCTTGAACATGCAGTTTGGTTTAATCATTTGTAAATATAATCTCATGTATGTTATTATATAACATTTTTATATTTAATTTATTATGTATTAAACCGATTGGTGACCGGTCACCATGTAATACTTATACATTATGGTTATTTATTTCATGATGAGATTTAATGTTTTGTGATGGCATGTTTGATTTGGACTTTGTATAGTTCATTTGAGTTACTATACGCTGTTCACGGTTGCCAAACTTGAAGCAAAAAAAGATAAATGTCTTAGAACTTCGTTCTATAAAGGTTTAGAGAGTGATTCAGTCAATCAGAATCTACTCATAATTGTTCTGTTTCACGAAAATGGTGTTCGTTTAAGAATAAAATGGGCTGTTTGTCATAAGTGAGAGTTTATTTCATCAGATGGACTGACAGCCCAATCATCCCATCACAGGACCATTCCATAGTATATCTGTCAGTTTGTGTCTTAGGCAAAGAGATGCTTTTCAGACTAAACAGCCACATGATCGTTTTTCATTTCTTTCTTTTTCGTCAAACCTTTACCAGCTGTGTGTTGTAAGGGATGGAAATAGAACGTGTGCCGTGGCGTCCCCTGGTGGACATTAGTGGAATCACACATTATTGCTGCTGGTTGTGATGAACTATGACCTGTTCGAGTTGTATAGTGCACAGTATTTTTGAATTGATCTCACTGTGCATGCCGCTCTCTGCCTGTGGTGACTAGTTCAGGGCTGGACTGGGAAGAAAAATCGGCCCTGGAACTTTTAGGCCAGCATCGGCCCTACGGGGGGGTTTGGTATGCATGCATACGTGTCTTTTGCATTCACTTTGCCTGCATTCGCATTTATAATACGCCCATCTAAGCGGCCAACGCCTCCGTTACGGCCCCATACGTTAGCGGCCCAACAGGAAAACGCCCGGTACGCCAGATGGTCAGTCTGCCCCTGCTTTAGTTTGTCATTGACCCTGAATAAGAGACCATCTGCAGATCACACATAACGTATAGGATTCATTGCGGGAGAAAGATGTTTGTCTGGGTTCGATTGAATCAGAAAGTACAGTAGGAAACGCTCTGACCATAAGACAATGCGAGACCAGAAATGAATTCATGATGAAATAAAAGCTTTGATCAGTCACTCTCCACACTTTTGACCACACACGTTCTGAGATCTTAAAATAACTCTCTCGATTTGCTTTGAGCCATTTGTAAGATGAAATTTACTGTTCTGGACATTCAAATCAAAGGACAGGTTTTGATAACGTGATGGACCTCTGGGTCAGTGCAGTATGTCATTTGACCAGATACATATCGCTGCTGTCCTTCTGAAACATGTTATCTCCATATTTTGTCATTTTTATTGATCACCCTTTATGTTTCTCACTGGGTTTTGTAAAGATCTAACCAATAAAATGTATTAAAAAGTGCTTGTCAACTTTGACAAAGTATTTAATAATTTCAAAAGTTCTGTGTTTTTCCATTTCCTGAAAAACAGCAAATCTGGACATACAAGCTTTAACATTAGGCAAAATTAATATGATGAAAAGAAAAAAGTGCTTCATGGTGCATAAAATTTGATCCTCATTACACTTGAACCTGTTTTTAATGTGATTTATATCTCTTGAGTCCACCAAGTGAGGATCAAATATGCAGTTTAAATGCATCAATAATTAAACATATTGTATAAATAATGTGTAATTATATGTAATGTTTCCTTCCCCTGCTTTGTTCTTCTTAATAGCTATAATAACCCTGTTTACTTTGCTCTTCCAAAGACAGACGATTACAGTAGGCTATATATTTGGATTATATAGTACATTGTAAAAAAATGTAATCTTACAGAATTTTTCTGTTACTTTTTATAGATTTTTCACGTATAATGTAAAAAAACACGCAATTTAAAAAATATATATTTGACAGATTTTTCATGTTTTTTTTTAATACGGTCAAAAATCAACTGCAAATTTACAAGAAAAATGGGAGAAACATGTAATTTTACAGGGAAAACGGTTATTTTACGTTTTATTTCTGGCACCCCAGTTGCCAGAAAATGTCTTTCTTTATACAGGATTTTTTTTGCAGTGTATAGTATATAGGATTTTATTATGCATTTTCAGTCACAACCCTAGAAAGAAATTGCAAAGCATTTTTGGATCACAACCCCCCCAGCTGAAGTTAGACATTGGGAGGAAACTACAGAGCTGTTGTAAACACAGTCGACTCGTGTGCTTTATTAAATACCAAGGCACCAGTTATGAATGAAAAATATGGTTTTAGTAAAACTAGCGTGTTTATACTTTCTTTAAAGTATAACTCAATAAAAAATATATGGTTTTGTGCTCATATAATGGAAGTCAATGGGGTTCAGTGTTTGATTATCAAATTTCTTCAAAATATCTTCTTTTGTGTTCTGCAGACGAAAGAATGTCATACAGGTTTGAAATGACATGAGAGTGAATAAATGAAAAAGAATGTACTTTTTTGGTTTATCTTTCCCTTTAAAAAGTGTTGTTACAAATAATAATGATGTAATATATATACACACAGCGTCGGCGCCAGGGTGCACAAAGTGAGGGGGCTACTATGTTTAGTGGGGGGGCCAGGGTTTAGGGGTTTAGAATGAGCTGGTGTCCCGAAATTTCATCCTACCCGTCAGATTATCCTACCAGGCATGGGCACATCAATGTTACGTCATTTTATTGCGCTATAAAATTATCCTACTTGTTTATTTTATACTGCTACGGGAATCTGATTGTGTATTTTCGTTGTTAAATCATTCTAGGCCTGCATATTTATTTAGTACTGGTAGTACAATTATAGGGTATTGCGCTGTAAATTAATCATACATGTTTCTTTTATGCTGGTAGGATAATCTGACATTTACGATGTAAATTTATTTAATGTGTTCATTTTAAATTGGTAGGACTATCTGACAGGGTATTTTGCATTGTAAAATCATCCTACCTGTTTATTTTGTCGATGTGGTTTAGATTATAGCCTAAATTTTGCCCTGCGGTAGGAAAAGCTGACAGGTTGGACAATTCGAGGTTGCGACACGGCACTAGGCTGAGTTCTCGCTCTGTTCTGCTTCAGTGTGCAGCTCTTCTGGTGTTAAGAAGCGGCACTCCGCCATACCCCAGTTTTCTTCTCAAGTTTAAGTTTTAACAATTTACTTTTTTATCAGAGATAATCGCGGAAAACCTGATCTATATGCAACGTGGTAGGCTAACCAAATCACACTTGTAAAAGCGTCACATTCGCACATAACGAGTGCGCGAAGAAATCCATGTCCGCACACGTCAGCCGCGCCGCGCCGACTCTGTATACACATATGCTGTGGTTATTTATAGGTGTAGAGTTCCTTTCGTCTCTGCTCTGATGAGGTGTGTGTGTGTGTTAGTTTTCACCTGAAGTGTCGTTACTCCTACAAATGTGTGTTCTTCATCTTCGGGCTTTGATGTCACCTCTCTCTCTCTCTCTCTCTCTCTCTCTCTCTCTCTCTCTCTCTCTCTCTCTCTCAGCTTTAATTACTACACAATCTTAGCGCCTCTATTTTTATTTGTCGTAGGTTTGTTTAAATGTGTTTAGCAAATCAATCAGCACTCTGTTGAAGTGGATGATCTTAAACAGTCAGCGTTTCATCTTAACCCATGTTTCTGGCTGCTCCGAGTCGTGTTTATGGGATATGGGGGCAGTCACAAGTAACGGGCATAACAATAGCCATGGTCTTGTGGATTAAAGGCCGCCTGCAGCTTTGATGTTCAACAGCTTGTATGCCAAGTAAACTTTCATGTCCCACTCAGGAAAAACACCCTGTTCAGTCAAAACCGTTCAATTGCTGCCACTTAAGGAGATGTTGATCAGAGCGTCTTCTTCTGAAGTTCAGCCAGACGAACATGACACTTACATTTCACTGCAAAATCACAGGAGAAAATTGAGATTTAGAACTTAAAATTTGGATTTGTGATATTTTGACTAATTTAGCTCTCAAATGTTCCACACGGTTTAATATTGTCAGGAAAATGATCCAAATAAAGAACGCACACCCAGAGAACAGATTTTTAAGTGATTTCGTGTCGTGAACTTGGTGACTTTGAAATTTAGTGACTTTTCAGAAGCCTAAAGCCTACAAACTACACATTTAAAGAGTTTTGTTTAGTCACTATTTCACATAAGCAATATTGTAGTACACCTAAGTAAACTGTTTATAAAACTATAAGTATATCATTTTAACTCTAAAAACAATATAAAATCGTATGAAATTACATACAGTAAATTATAGTATACATTCACTTTGATCCATTTCGCTTTTATCCAAAGCTACTTACAAGTAGGAGAGCATTTAACATTTTGTCAACACGCTAAACAGTACCAACAGTTTACTGTAATAAATGATAGCAGTTTTAATAATACTATAGTAAATTGATAAACTGTTGTCAATACTGTTGACTATTTACTATAGTATGATTTAAAAACACTAGAGTATCTAGGATTTTGCTATACTAAGTACTGTAGTATACCACAGTATTTTTTCCATGTGGAAATTATCGTTTCATTGTCTGCTGTCAGAAAATGTGTAAATAGGAAGAGCTTTATTGTGCATAGTACAGTGTCGACTTTACACAATGCAGATACGACTACATTGTAACAGGGCACAATATATTTTACTGCAGTTATTACATTCTATTAATGTTTGGATAACAAATGTACTTAAAATGTCAGGCAAATGAAGTATACTACCGTGTGTTTGGGGCTGAAAGTGAAAGGTGCGTAGCCTCCCTGCTCCGGGGGTCTTCGTTCACTTCAGTTACTCTTGTAGTTTGATTGACAGGTCTGACCTTTCTCTCATAGACCTCACTACAGCAGCCGGAGTTTGACTGACTGAGTGTTTCTGGTGTTAACCTCCCAGTGTCTGTGTCTCATCACAGCATTCAGAGAGACGGCCCGCTGTAGTCTCAGACGCTCATTGAACGTTGTTTCCATCTGTCGCTCTTACTCACTTTTAATCCTCGTGTGCTGTGGTGTCAGTTGCATAAGACTGATGTAATAATCACTGTTAGTGATATAAATGGATGTTACTGGTGGGAGATATGTATTCTCTCATATGCTCTCGTGTGGGACCATCTAATGACATCACCTCTAAGAGAGTTTTCCAGTTTCACTTACTGTCATGTGGGTCTCTGATGAACGATGTCCGCTGGACAACATTCACAACTGCTCTCTGGAGTGGTTTATAAATGAAACAGCAATGTGTCTGTTATGCTTAAAAAACATCATCCCATTTAACAGATGACATCTGACAGATGCAAAAACAGCTGTATGTTATGTCACATGTCACTTGAGTTAGTAAAACTGAGTTGTAACAACACTTGGCATTGGCAGCCATGAACAGCTGAACTCTGCATACAAATGTTTTTATAAATTTATCGCTGACATATTTGGGACGAATCCACGTTGTTTTATTGCATTTGTCCATGTGTTTTCATCTCTTTAAATAGTAAGAAAGCATCATTAGCCGCACAAAGTTTACTGTAGTAAATACATCCCAGTGCACAGAATATACCATCATACCACCAACTGGGTCATTCTAACCAAACCATTCAACACCATGACAGTAATGGTTCTAAATATACATATTATTCAGTAACACAAAAAATGGGTCATAGTAAAGATAATTGTGTTCTCTACCTTGCACAAGGAATAAGTGTAACATAGAAATTAATTTATTTTTAATTATGAATTATTTAATTTTATGAATTAATTTAATTATGAATTAATTATTTTTAATGATTCTTAATATACTTACTATTTAGTAACACAAAAAATGATCATAGTAAAGATAAAATTGTGTTCTCTACATTGCACAAGGAATAAGTGTAACATAGAAATGAATTTAGTTTTGTATTTTATTGCATTTATTTATACATTTTATTCAATCTCATTACCGCAATGCATCCAGCTATAACTATGTTGTCATTTAAACAGAGTCAAATTAAAATATTCTGAAAACAATCATTTTAACTAGATGTCCTCAAATGACAAAAAACATTGACAGAATATTAACATATAATAAAAATGAAGAAATAGTGGAAAAAAACAAGGGTCCATGACACACACAGATATTTACATTTAGCTTGATTTTGTGTGAAGTAGCAAATAGCTACCAGGTTATATTTTTCTAGTTTAACATTCTCTTGTCATGCTGTGTACACAACATTGATTATCATTACCGATACAGGTAGCTTTACACATTTAAATAAAAATTACATGGATCATTTTCTATACAAATATACTTCATTAATGTCTAATTATGTACAATGAATATGAACTGCATGATGGCTTCTAGTTCTTTAGTAAAACATGCTATGGTATTGAGATTTTCAGAGGGTTACGGTAATGAGATTTTTAAGTTCTTGTTTTGATTTTTTTTTAAATGTGAATAAAAATGTGCAGTGTCAGTAATTAATGCTAGGCCTTGTTTGTTTTTAATGCCTAAAAAGGAAACTTGTTGATGAAAGTATTATGTTTTAGCTTTGAAACCAACTTCACCCAACTAGCTATCAGTCACTGTTTGATGAAATCTGTTTTTCATTTTGATATTTGCCTTCAAACACATACGGGTCGTGAATATTCCTGGTCCTGTTATCCTCTGATGTAACAGTGTCTATTAAGTGCTGTGTCTCGGTTATTGATCAATAATAAATATGCTGTCATAAGACTTGGCCGGTGTGTGAGTGACGCATGCTTTTTGTTTTTACTCAGAGAAGACATCAGGACGGCTAATGTCATCGCTGCTGAAGCGGTCACCTGCCTCGTCATCGACAGAGAGTGAGTTTTCCCTCTGTGTGTGTGCTGTGAAATCTGATTACTCTTACATCTTTTCCACTTTGCACACATGAAATTATTGCCGCTAATTTGGTTTGACCTCCCGTGACTTTCCCCGTTGTAAGTTCATGCTACTTCACGCCAGTTGCTTTGAGTCTTAGACAGCAGATTGTGGGAAATAAAGCATGTGTGACAGAATAATGTCTTAGCCAGCAATACTCACACGTCTCAGCGGACACTTTCCGTCTCCTGCTAAAATAAGAATTCTCTTGTGGAGACTGACTTTTACCTTCACTGCAGGAAACTATTTACAGCTCATAAAAATCTCATTAAAAAGCCTTTGCTTTTGTCATTTTGTTTTCCACTTTTAATGTGAAAAATATGGACGCCCAGTCTTTAAACAGTTCAAGTTGTTCATTTTATTAAGCTATGAGATTATTCACATAATGTGCCACTTACTGTGTATACATTCCATCGGATGAAACCGCCAACAATAAAAACAATAATTATTATTTTCAAAGTTATGTTTGGTGCCGCAAGTGAAGCAGATATGACACAATTCTCCTTTAAGATGTGAGTGAAAGATAGCATTGTTCCATTAATAGTGTTCATCTCAGTGCTGCTCTATTTTCATGGCAGTAATAATGAATGACATGAATTCACGCCCTCATATCTGATACCAATTCAGTGGACCTTTCTAAGAATACAACATGAAATAGATGGACAGCGATATAAATTAATTCACACTTTCAATGTGTTCGTAATAAATCAAATCTTTATACCTCATCGTGCTATTAAAGTCCTGTGTGACCTCCGCTGACAGGACTGCAAAGACCTTCTGAGTCACGCCACCATTAAAGAATGACATTATGATTTAAAACTCGGTGACCCTAAACCATAAAATAGTTTCCCCCGTTTGACCCTGTTTGTTAAAGTTGGAATAAACATGTGAGAATTGACCGATGGACCAAACGGGTGCAATAGGTCCAATCGTGTCTAAAGCAGGACTTCAGATATTTCTGTGGACTAAACGGCCGTAAATACATTAAGTAACCCCTGCATTTGGAAAGGGAGACACACTTTTCCTATCTTTGGTTATTTGCAACCAGGCAAAATATTTTATTCATTCATTAATTCACCTTTCACATGGTTGAAGTTATAGACAGGTGCCCACCACACGCACAACCATTCAGTTAAAGAAAAATGATGCTTTATTTTTGTTTTTTGATATATATACCATGTTCAGTATTTTGTGCACGCTTGTACAGACAGACAGACGCACGCACGCACACACACACACACACACACACACACACACAAATGCATAAGGATGGAAATCTAAGTCCAAGCCATATATATAATTCTTCAGGTAAAATATTGTGATAAACATTTATTGGTGTTCAAAACACATGCTTATTTCTGTGGATATATTCTGAATTGCTATTAGAGTTGTGATTACTGTTTGCAGTTCTAGTCAAATTGCTTTGCATTAAACATCTACACTTCAATATAATCAAATGTATCTTTAAGTGAAAGAAAATGCTTAGATAAAGATATTGCATAGATTAAATGTAGACATTTTTCAATCTTCAGGTCCTTCAAGCATTTGATAGGAGGTCTGGACGACGTCTCAAACAAAGGCTACGATGATGCTGGTGCCAAACTGAAGTAAGTTTCAGTCGACACTTATGTGACTCATTCAGCTGAAGATTAAATGCACTCCTCTTTATAAAGAAATGCTGATCAAATCTATAATGAGTTTGAGCGTGCTGTGCGGAGACATGGCACAAATGAATTGGTTTGTGTGTTTCATTAGATTTGCATGTGGTCATGATGATGTCAGCTGGAGGGGTTTGAGAATGAGAAACACAGCACGATATGATGGATTCTAGTTTGGTGAAAATAGTTCCGGGTAAATAAGCAATAATGTTAAGCAGCTGTTACAATTTATTGTAACGATTCACCGTGAGCCGGTTGAAAATCGGTTATAATGAGTGACGATTCAAATCGGTTGAGGTGTGAACTGAATCGCAATACATTTTTTGAACAGCAGGGGCTGCTATTTTCACTGCAAATCTAAACGTGGACTTGCTGATATTTCTTAAATGCAAAAAAAATCCAAGAAAAGCACAGACAGTATTAGTTTGTTTATATTAAAGAGACTTTTTCTATTATTAATTTGTTATAAAATTGCAGTTTAGTTTTGTTATTTGAAATAAAACATTATTTTATTATACAAAGAAACGTGAAAGCATTTAAGAAATAATGCAAGGTAAGTTGTTCATTTCTAATTTGTTTCTACTCATTTTGTAAAAATAAATTGCGAGTAAATCGTGAATAAATCGCATCGTGAGATCAGAATCGTGACTCGCATCGCATCGTGAGCTGAGTGAATCGTTACATCCCTACAATTTATATTTGGCCCGTTTATATTTCATCTATTTTTGGAGTGCTGTTCGGCGACGGATATAAAGCGGACCAGCAGTTATGATATGAGGTTAAATATGAAACCCTAGTTTTGTTTTTGTCTTTGTTTAAATGAGTTTGAAACATTTGAGAGGAGCGTGCCCATACAGATCTGTCAATCATTTTGCAATCATATTTAAGCAGCCACCCACCAGTTCTTCCGGCATCCCTCCACCACCCTGACTCCTCCCATAATCTACTGTAAATTATGTCATTTTTTGTCTGGTAGTTTATAAATTGAACCAGTAGGTTTGTTTCGACCATATGTGACGCACATTATTGTCTTACGGTGTCTCCATATGTTGTTAAAATACAGTGTTCATGTAGCTCAGTTGGTAAAACATTGCGCTAGCAGCGCAGGGTTTGAGCCCCAAAGAACTTCAATATTAAAACACTTAAAGTCATTCTGCATTAAAATGAAATGTAAAAGATAAAAAAATCCAACTTCTATTATGCTTATGTCTGGCAGAATGTGTGAAGTGTGCACATGCAGTGAGTGATGTCATAGCGCCCTCTTGTCGTCACATCTACACACAGCATGTGTCACTAAGAATCTCTTGCAAAAATGTTAAATAGCATTTGATTGAATATACTGTATATATTGAAGGACTTTAAAACAAATCACATCACATCTGATCAAAACTGATAAGGGTGTGAGGAATCGGTGAGGGTCAGTTTTACTGGATGTTTACCCAGAGTGCACTTTGTTTGTGCTGAACACTACACAGTACACTGAACAATATAATCACATGCGAGAGAAATTTGAGGAGGTGGTTTCAATATGCATAACATTATATAGCAGCATATTGTTGAGGATCTGTAACTGTAAATAGTAGCTGTAATAGATGCGTACTTAATGAAGAGAGTGCCTGTTAAAAGCCCGGGCTGAGCTCGAGCTGACACTTAATCAGACTCAAACAAGCCCGTCTGCTGTCAGACCACTTTCACTCTTTACACTTTACTTTCAATGTGAAATTCAAATTCACTTTTGTGCCTGTTCAAACCCGTTTGCTTTCATACAGTACAAGTGAAAGAGGACAGACGCTGTTAAGATCCACATTGACAGACAAGCAATGTTAAATAATCATTGAACTCATTTACTGATTTCCAGATATTTCAACGCCATACGTATTAGAACATAAAGATAATAAGACATCATTGGATGTTTTAATGATGAACATTAAACACAGATCAACGGTTTTGAAGAGTCCGACCGGTCACTCTGATCAGGGTGTTCAAATCCTTTCTTCGATTCTATCTTAATATGCTGGTCATTGCTGTCAAACTGTCATTACTTTGTGCAATTAGCAATTCCCTAGCAATGATCCACAACACCCTAACAACTACATAGCAACCACCCAGAAAATCCCTAGCATCTGCTTAGCAACCACCTAGCAATGCTCTAGCAACCACTCAGAACACATCATTTTATTTGTGACTTATTTTGTGGATTTAAATGAATGCAGCTTTGCTCTGGGTGTCTACAGTATGTCAAAAGACACATACACTGTTTTAACATAACATTTTATTGCGAGCTAATGCAAATTAATCTAAAATACTAACCTGTTGACAACTTATTTAAAGAAGTCGCAGTCTTTGTTCAGTGTCGGCTAGCATATTTAGACAAAAATATAAAAGGGAGCCGATGAGATGACGTACTTTTGTATGCAAAATCCGCAAGCGAGTTTTTACCCAAAGTCTATGGGTTTTTGGTAAATCGCCTGAAATAAGGTCTGTGGTAAACAAAACCTATAAATATTTTCACGTTTTATTCTATGACATAAAACACACCCGTTATAACCCGCTCGTGATTTTTTAAACCTTTATTGTGTCTTAAAAACGGCGGTTGCTAACAAGTTGTTAAAAGCGACTACTTCCTTTGGCGGGGACGTTAGACGTCATCGCGCATATAAAGCTCACAAATAATGCAACATGGGCACAAATCTCTTAAAACATAGATGCAGATTCATTCACGGAGTAATTACTTACCAGGGAACACATTTTAATCAAGTTTGAAGGATTTTTTTTTTAATAGCATATAAACAAGTTTACATACAAAAAAGGCATTGAATAAACAATATTAACAATTTGTAATTCTCAAAGGCAGACATATTAGCAAATACAATATGTAACATTAAGTTTTTACAATAAGTGTACAATCATGAAAAAACAATAACGGAAAATATAAAAAAGATAAGATAAGATCAAATTAAATAAATTGAAATAAAAATAGTAAAGATATAGAAGCATAGGAGTTATAGGGCACTTAGCTCACTGAAAAATATGGCAATTTTAGTAGCTTTTACATTTGAAAGTGCATCAAGAGAGGCAGCAAAAAAATTAAGTTTGAAGGAGTTGTCGGAGGCTTGGTGGTGGTGACGTTGATATCAAGCGACCTTAAGTATTAGCTTTTTACTTATGCCGAAAGTATTTTGGCTTCAACAGTAACAACTGTTGTGTTCATCTGTAAAGATTATCTTGATAAACAAAACGTGTAAACATAATAAACTTTTGTTTATCACGGAGCTTATTTTTGGCAGCCTTCCAAAAATGCATAGGCTTTCGGTCGAGGGAACCAGCGCGGCACTTATTTCCGGGTTGGCCTACAAAAATACGTCATCTCTGAGGTACTGGATTTAGAAAACTACATTTTTTTTCCATGAATATTTTCAGTTGTGTTTACAGGAGTTTATTTACAATCGTGCTGTTTGAAAAACACCGTGGCTTACGTTTCGAACTCAGTTTGACTTTGTGCCCATCGGTAACCCCGAAAGTTGTTTGGCATTGACGGCCCGTGTCACGTGAGCACACAGATGGTGTCATTTCACACTATCCTATAGCAGAAAAATGGGATCACTATGTTCTACAAACAGGATGGACACGTTGGTGTGAGATTGTGAGGAATTACCTTCATTTCTTTTTCACTCTACTGTATATGAGATGAAGCTTCATGAGTGTTGACTGTGTTTGTGCACTATTATGAGGGCTGGACATGCAGCTGTCTGGTGTCTCTCTGTTGTTTTGGTGAGAAGCGTCTGCTGTAAACGCTCTCTATATGTATCAGCAGAGGAGATCCTGTAATGTGCATCGCACAGCTGATTATGTGACCGAAGTTCCTGAAAGCTGATTGGCCGGCCAGCAGCCCCCACCTCAAGGACACCAAGAGTGACCTGTGAAGAGTGTTGGTATTGGTATTCAGGACCGTTCAAAAGTTTAGGGTCACTAAATCACCTTTTTTCATTTATTTTAGTCATCGTTGAATATGAATGACTGTAACAAAAATGCAACTATATTTCATTATCTAACGGCATATTTTAACGTGCGTAAAAATACACAGCCATGCAAGATGGAAGATAATCGCATCATCTTGTAGGAGCTCTCCGGACGTACACTTCACAATCTATTTAGTCAATGAACGCCATCTTGACGTGAGCTTATGTAAGCTGGCTATTTTTGCACCCGTCCTTTCACACTGAAGCACAAGACGCCCGACATCATGAATCTTTACGTCCTCCAGAAGTTCAGCTGGATTCTGTGTCATTGAGTTCCTCACACAACGTCATAAATGTGCTTGGCATGTTGCTCACTGAACACACACTTTCACATGTCTTAACTTCTAGATTGTGGTTTTACACGAAACCGCACAAATGAAATGTGATCTGATATTTTAACCAACTGTGACTCGCCGCGGTTTGTGGGGTCCGGGTTCCTGACGGGTTTTTTCTCCATAAGCATTCTGAGCCTCGAACCAAACACAAGCGTATGTCACAGCCAAAGAGACACTTACAATATCTGACAGCATTCTCAAGTCATCTCGATTCACAAACATCTGTCAGCCAATCTCTGACCTCCTGAAGCAAGTGCAAGAGCAAATGCAGGAGCATTCATTTTTTTATTCAACTTTTATTGATCACGGAACCATACACAGTTCCATGTAGTCAAATGCTTTGTACGAATGTTTCGTGCAATAAATAAATATTTATTTAGAAATAAAATGTCATATTAAGAAAATAAAGATTGTGAGGATTAAAATAATTAGATGCACTGTAAATAAAATCTGTAATGATATGTATAATATGAAGGAATTTTCCACATTCATTTATTACAGCTGTTTAATTTGTATTTTAATTGTGTTGTGTTTAAACATAATTGGAAATGTCCATAAAATTAAGACATAATGTACTGGAAGAATGTTACATTGTAATTTAGAGCATGTACACCACCAATATGAGACAGAAAGAAATATATACAATTTCAAAATGCACTAAATTGCATTAAATATGCACTTAATTTCTCAGTGAAGAACATGAAAAATAAATGAGAATGAAAGGAGCACTTTCTGATCTGTAGTTTGAAGAACACGTTTGTGTGGAGAGAAGTCACTGGTAGATCATAATGACAGTTGTTATCTGTGGACTTGAGATTGGTGAGAGGTCAGTACCGCAGTTAGCCTTCATGTGACTGACACGTCCGTCTGAAAACAGCACCATATACGGCCATTATACAACTGAACTGAAATGAGCGTTGCATTCACAGTTAAAGCTGTGGTCAAATTGCCATCAGCCAGGTCTGGGGAGCGATGAAATACATATAACTTAGTTACGTATTTAAAATACAAAATTTGAGTAACTGTGTTTCATTACAGTTACTTTTAAATGGGTGGTAAACAAATCACAGTTACATCCAAAATTTTGAAAAAAAGTGATTACTTTAATGTCATTTATTTCATTTAAGCATAGATATAAACGGTAACAGGAAATTCATGTAAACAGCAATCTGTGATTACTTTTTAAACAATGTATTTTGTCATAGTGAAATACATTATAAAAGTAACTTTCCCAACCCTCCCTTCAGCACAAAGATTCTACATGAGACGTGAACATGCCATCCTAAACCACTGCATGTACCTTTATAAACATATAACGTATTGATCAGAGACAAAATGCAAAACCAATTGTGGTCGACACAAACAGGTTTGCCGGTGAAGCTGGATGTCATGCGGTCTGTGAAGCTGGATGTCATGCATGTTGTTATTTACCTAATATAACTCCGGCAGAATTTAAACAGACGATGCGCCAAGTTCTACATGAATAGAGAATGACTATAGATGGTTTCATTGGACGCACACGCCTTCCAGTCTGTGTTTGGTTATAATAGAACAATTAATATGAATATTAATTCATATGAACATGTATTGAATACAATTACAACTAATCTAATAAAGTTTGGGCCACATAACATTTGTTTATGTTGTTGCCGCTCAAACCGTCTATATGGCTGAATGCATTATAACATTTTTATCTCAGACAAAAACCTGCCAGTTGTATATTGAGCAAGATGTTTTTATTTCCTAAACCTGTAGAAATGTACAAGTTTGATGTTTGAAAGGTTTCTAGCTAGCACCAGCATTTTCATATTCTCAACATTTAATACCCGCAGAATATTTTGCAGTATGAAAATGCAAACATTGAACGTATCAAAAGTCTAGCTTTATTCATTTTTTATCACCAAAAGAATTGTGTTACTGTACTCTTTTAAAAGATGCATAACAGCGCCCCCTACTGTAAATATTGAAAACTAAAAGCCAGAAAAACACGTAAATAGCAGAGAGACGTTTCAGATGTTTGTTTTGAAAAACACAAACTTAAACTAATAGTTTGGCAGAGGTAATACTGAAGACTAATTTGATCAAATTAAGATAAAGTATCCAATAAATGACAACATTTCTAAATTGAATGTCAAAATATGTGATGACAGCCTCTGGCTTGTTTTTTTTACCTGATTTAAAGTGGTGAAATATACAGTATGTCATGTAATACAGCATGCAAACTAAAATGATTGAAATGAAATGTGACAAAAGCAAAGTCAACAAGAGCTGACCGAGACTCTAAAAGGTCACCGCAGGTCAAGGGGCCGTAATGCAGTCAAACGTCGCATTGTGAAGAATTCTTTCATTTCATCCATCTTTTCTTTGTTGGGCACAATGTCAAAGCCCAGCACCCAGCTGCTGTGAGCTATCCACTGACCCCTGAGGAAAGACCAGCGCTCGGACTTACTGCTTATTTTCACAGCTGAAACAGCACAAGTGAATGTGCTGAGACGTTCTCATTTCTGTACGGAGGAATGCGAGCGACCATTGTCTCTGCTTCAGCATTAGGTGAGATTTGAGGCCAGTCGGGGTCTTGAACATTCCAGCCCTCAGGTTCAAACTGCTCGCAAGTGGATGGTTTGGAACCCACATACAGTGACCAAAAGGCATGTCCAACTTTGGAAAATGGACACCATTTATTCACCATTATAGTTAAGAAGGCAGAACTCCCTACGTAGGCGTATTAGCAGACTGTGCATGTTTGGAGACGGATACTGTATTAAATGTTTTCATATGCATTTATGTACTGTAAACAGGGTTCATATTGTCTGATCAAATTCATCCAGTCAGGATGTCCGGCGAGAAGGTTGCAAGCTTGTACAGGGTTTCATAACCGGCTGTAACCCAAACTGTCAGCCAGGGCAGTGGAAAATCTCACTGGTGCTGGACAGCGTGACATCAGAGGCTCATCTCAGTGCTCACACCTCTCATATCATCTATCATCAGCCCACTTAAAGAGTCCAAACCCTTCACACTTGTAACCACAACAATGGAAAACACTCCTGCAAACATGTTGATGTGATGGAGGATTTACAATGGACAGCATATGATAATTTATAGGTTATTATACAGGAGTTTGGTGATTGGTTTGGTCATTTAAAGTGCTTCAAAGTGACAACATAAACAAACATTACTGCGCATGTGCACGTTCGTGGACCTCCCTTAACTTCCGGTACAAATTCACAAATAATAGAGCGCCTGTAGATTATTTCTGATAACAATCAAAAGAAACCGTTACTTGGCTAAACTTGTCTTTCCAATATTTAGAATGTAGACTGCCATACCAAACTCAACCGCTAGATGTCAGTGTACCATACGGTTTCTTTAAATGCGGCCAAACTACAGGACCCAGTCAAGAAATAGTTAATAAAATGAACTTACAAAAAATTCAACAAATTCGTTATTTAATACAATTACTATACAATGAAATAGTAATGTAAATTAATATGAGCATAAATTAAATTAAATATAAATAGTTATATTATTAGACACTAAACACAGACCGGAAGTTAACTGCAGTCCCGGCGCACGCGTCCGATAAAACGGTCTATAGTTAGAAGTATACTGTACTTAATATTTATAAAGCACCATTTGCTTGAAAGAAAGGTATTTATACATTTTAATTGTGTTCACAAGTAGACTGTATGTGTGTTAATATGGTCGCAGGTTAAACAGGCATATGTCAGCTGATGTTGTAGTGAAACCATGACAGTGATTTTTTTATGTTAGACAATAGACATGAAATGAGTTTGTCAGAAGCAGGCGTGTCAGTATGCATGTGGCCTGTTCTTTTTCCAGGATAGGCCGAAGAGGTTTAATTGTGGAAATGTGGTTTAATGTGGAAACTTACCGCAGATACTGTGTCCTCTCCGTGTCCAATATCAGTCAGTGACCGTCGCTCTTCCAGGGTGTTTTCCAGCTTCTGAAGTTACATCAAGCGTTCTGTGCTCGTGCGAGAGACTTCTGCCTAGTACCAGAGTTAAAGTGTACTGAATGCCAAGATCACGCTTACTTAAAAACCTGAAGTCATGTTTGAGCCAAAAATTACAATAATTCTTTTATCTGAAATGTTTGAAGTTAATTTTGTAGGCAAAAATATAATTGTGCCAACCTTTTTTCATTTCTTTTACTACAAAACAAAATTTAATTAAAGAACATGTTTTTTATATATATTTGTTGGCTTAATTGATTTTATTTTATACAGATTGTATTTTATATATTTGATATGCAGTAGCTGTTTGATATTTAAAGTCGGCATGAAATGGAAGTAGCGATTGTCTTTTTTTCGTATCATGAAGTATACTCGAGTGCAACGACCTCTGAAATGAGAAAAAAAATTAGGTCGGTACTTGATTTCATCCACCGACAACTGATTGGATCGTAAAACAAATAATGATGTGCACGGATAATTAATTTATAAAAATACTGTACCACTGTGTAAAACTATTAGAAAGATCATTTTTAATTGAATGCCGACTTTAAACATAGTTTTTATAGACCATTTTGTAAGAAGATCCCGATGCATGTACTGTTTCAGTTAAAAAAGAATTAAACAAATTTTAAATTTTTTCAAAAATTTTAAAGAACATCTCTAAGACTTAAATATATACGGAAACAAAAAAAATGACTGATAAACAAATTAAAAGAAACACATGTATTTATTTAATTACCTTTCATTTTATTTTGCTAGTAATGCGTTGCTATAAGTAAAAAAAAGGTTTTAGTAGCGTGAACTTTTAAGTTTTTTTTAATGGTGCTATTCTTTTAAAGTGAAGTCATGTAAAAATGTGATAATTGTGTCCTTCTCGTGTTGACTTTGAACTTTAAGGCGAGATGTTGGCATGAGGGCAGAGGGGGAAACCTTTTCAGAGCAGGAGAACCTTGAGCCACGCTAAAAATAAATCCAGATCATGCCAGGCAGTATTAGAAGACAGGCGGTCATTGACAGAGAGAACACAGTTGAGTCAGTTTAATGCTGTGACTGAACCTGCGGAGAGAGGACGACGCTGTTCTGAAAGCACTCGTGCTGCTTTTCCCGTCAGTGAACGTAAAGTTTGATGCTCTGCTCTCAGTTGT
The DNA here is from genome assembly GCF_024868665.1 of Triplophysa rosa. Classification (NCBI taxonomy): domain Eukaryota; kingdom Metazoa; phylum Chordata; class Actinopteri; order Cypriniformes; family Nemacheilidae; genus Triplophysa; species Triplophysa rosa. The sequence goes on along the minus strand of NC_079907.1, from coordinate 19,306,769 downwards.
GTCTCTGTCTATGACTGTGACACGTTTGAGTTTGTCTGTGTCAAACGCTTGTGTCCAGAAAAGCCTCGACAGGTCCATCTTGATGCAGGGAGTCTCCATCAATCTGGATCGCTCTGCTCTTCTTTACATTCACTCCTCACGGCTTCACCGATCTCGCGATGTGACCTGGAAATGGCACCTGAACTCCGTATTTGAGCGAGGACTGTTGCTATCTCTTTGCCGTACCTGTTCGTGAGCGCAAGAATAACTTGCGTATTGGCCAGACATTGCAAGATTCTTTTGCCAATATTTCAAGCCGTCTTGACAATTGTCTGTTTTGCATTATTTCATTTGGTCAAGGCAGAAAAAGGTCAGAATGAGAGAGCTGATTCCCGTCCCTGTGAAGGAAAGAAAAGAGAGGGAGAGAACAAACAGCCTTCCCACCCCAACATTCCCCATCACATACTCGATCCAAACTTCTAAGAAGTTTCCTTTTTTCCACTTTGTTAAATGCAGATACGAGGCCGAGAACGCCTTCTTCTCCAACTTGAAGCTGGTGGACTTCAACATCATCGATACCTTGGGTGTTGGAGGATTCGGGAGAGTCGAGCTGGTAGGAATACGTTTTACGTTTTTATCTAAATCAAATGTTTCACCTATCGTCATCTTTCACGATAAAACACAACAGCAGTCCATACAAACAGAGTCAGTTTTAGTGCAAATTAAAGTACATTGACCCTGCGCATTAACATCACAAAACAACAACTTTATCTGTGTTTTATTAAACTGTTTGTCAATGAAAAGTAGAAGTACATCAGACATGTGCTCAGTAAGCAGAACGGGACACATGAGCAGAAAAGAGCAGGTCACGGCTGGAATTGATAGAGTTCTATTCAGGGTAACTTTCCACAACAGAGCTAACAGAGCTGACGTGTGACTTACTGTACTGACACACACGATAGATGGATGGATGGATGGACATACAAAGAGATAAATAAATAACAAGGTTATTGCAGTTTACTAGAGGAAAAGTATTAAAACATTTTTGTTGACTGAAATCAAATCAAATATTATTTTAAAACTTAAAAAAAAAAAGTGAAATGTTGCCTCAGGAGTAAACTGGAACAAGTTAAAGCTGAGGCAGTAAAAGTATTAACTGAAAATGAATTAAAAATATATATATATTGCAACATAAAGAATAAGCAAAAAATAGTAATAATAAAATGAGAAAAGCACATAAAAGCACAAAAAATATTATAAACATAAAAATGAAAAAAATAGAAGCTAATTCAAAATACTTACATGTATATTTAGCTTTTGTAAATCTTTGTTTAAACTATACTCTATTTCTGTTTTTATATATTTACATATATTACAAACCACTTTTAGCACTACTTTGTACGCAGCCCCGCTGCAAATGCTTTGGCAATGTACATTTTGTCATGCCAATAAAGCACCCTTAAATTGAAATTGAGAGAGAGAGGGAGAGAGAGAGAGAGAGAGAGAGAGAGAGAGAGAGAGAGAGAGAGAGCTGTGTCATATACACATAGATATGTATATAAGAGAGAGAGAAGGAGAGATGAGCGGGGAGAGAGAGAAAGTGGGAGATAGAGCAAGAGAGAAGAGGAGCGAGAGAGAGAGAGAGAGAGAGAGAGAGAGAGAGAGAGAGAGAGAGAGAGAGGGGGAGAGAGAGCGAGAGAGAGACAGACAGACAGACAGACAGACAGTCAGACAGAGACAGACAGACAGACAGACAGAGAGAAATAAAAAATATTATAGTTTATTACAGTAAAACCATTTAAAACAATCAAATAAAATACTGGCCTAAATTTCATTTTAAAATCTTAAACTAAAACTACATTTGAAATGTTGCATCAGGGGTAAACTGGAACAAGTTCACGATGAGGCAGTAGAACTATTATCTGAAAAAATAGGAACATAAAGAAAAGATAAAACAAACAAAAAATAAAATAAATAAGAACGAACAGCACAGAATTGCTAAAAAAACCTAAAAGTATTAAAATAAAACCTAATTCAAAATATTACAAAACTGTAATCAAAACTATAATAAATCTGACTGATGGATAGATTAAAAGAGATAGATTAAATGTTATTGCTAGATTAAGGAAAGCCCGGAGGTCCGTCCTAAAGAGGATTCCCCTTCCCATCCGTCTATTTCCCGCACTGCGGCAACATCGTAAAAACAAGTGTCCTTTAGCCGGAGACATGATCCATGCTGCTGGAGTTCTCCGTTTGCTAGATAGCTGCAGGATCAAATGAACATGCCTCCACAGACACGCAATGTGAAATATTTCTCCTCTATGTCTATTTTAAGGACCCTTAGGACACCCCTCGGAATAGACCGTGAGTCATGTGTTAAACTCAGGAGCACTTCCGCTTGTTTTTACAGAGTTTGCATTTATTAGCGCTTTCCTGCGTTTTAAGTTTTTTCCCGATTTGGTTTTCACAGGTGCAGCTCAAGAGCGACGAGACCAAAACGTTTGCCATGAAGATCCTGAAGAAGCGTCACATCATCGACACGCGGCAACAGGAGCACATCCGCTCGGAGAAACAGATCATGCAGGAGGCGCATTCAGACTTCATCGTGAGGTATCTTCTCAAACCTCTCGAGATGAGATCACGGTTAAAGGTCAAATGTCACAAACATAAACACAATCATGTCGTTCTGCAGATTGTACAGGACCTTCAAGGACAGCAAATATCTGTACATGTTGATGGAGGCTTGTCTGGGAGGAGAACTTTGGACCATTCTTCGAGACAGGTACCGTTGATGGTTGTGATGGATAGGCTACTGGTGGGAATAGTATTGAGTAAGCTCGGGAAAGTTTCAAAGCTTGTTTATTTCGTGTCCTTCACAGAGGATCATTTGAAGACTCCACCACACGGTTTTACACCGGCTGTGTGGTGGAGGCCTTCGCTTACCTGCATTCCAAAGGAATCATTTACCGCGATTTAAAGCCAGAAAATCTCATCCTGGATCACAGAGGATATGCCAAGCTGGTGAGTATTCATCTCGCACGCTTCCTCGTGTCGACTGACAAGGACTATATCTCTCACGCATTTCTGCTCACACATGCAGGTGGATTTCGGCTTTGCTAAAAAGATCGGATTCGGGAAGAAAACCTGGACTTTCTGTGGAACGCCAGAGTATGTAGCTCCAGAGATCATCCTCAATAAAGGCCATGATATCTCAGCAGATTACTGGTCTTTGGGAATCCTCATGTACGAACTCTTGACTGGAAGGTGATGAATGTTTTCTGTCGTTGCGTTTGAATCATTTGTCTAGTTTACTCCTGTTAGATCTAACGTGTGTTTTCCGTTCAGTCCGCCCTTCTCAGGACCAGATCCGATGAAGACTTACAATATCATTTTAAGAGGGATTGACATGATAGAGTTTCCAAAGAAGATCACCAAAAATGCCGCCAATCTCATCAAAAAACTATGCAGGTGGGCAGATTCATCATGTTTATATTTACGATTCATAGCTGAGTCTGGGAACGTTCTTGGAACGTTAAGCTAATGTATAATTCTTTCAAAGTTACAAAGAAAGATATTGAAGTAATCTTAAAAGGACATTTCATTTACATTATATAAAAACATTATTCTTATAATGTTAGCGGTATTGCTAGTGGTAACCTTTCCATAACTTGGGAAACGTGGGAAAATGGGAACGTTTGGAAACGTTTTGAGAACGTATTTTTGTTAGTTGGGATATTATTTATTGAAATCTTCCGAATTCATTTTCATAGTTTGATAGTTTTCACACTATGTTCATATAAGATCCAATAAAATGTGTATCCCAAAGCTTGAGAAAACATTTCCAGCTTGAAATAGATTTAATCAAATTTGAAAATAGTTTTCTGAAAGATATATCGTCTCCTCAGGGACAATCCATCAGAGAGACTAGGAAACTTGAAAAACGGAGTGAAAGATATCCAGAAGCACAAGTGAGTCTGGACGCTTTCTGTAACACACATATTCATTCATGAAATCCAAACAGAAAACTCAAATCGGTGTTGTTTCTGCATCGCAGATGGTTCGAGGGCTTTAATTGGGAAGGACTTCGCAAAGGAACTCTCACCCCTCCAATTATTCCTGACGTGAGTCCTTCACATCCACAGTCAGAAACGAACAATACAAATATTTAACAGGGTTCAAATTTGCTTAAATAAAATGCCTCTGTTTTTGTCTTGTTTTTTTTTATACAATTAATTAAGCATCCTTAAAACAACATATATTACTCAAGATATAAAATGATAAAAGCTATTTGCCAGTGAGGCGAGACAAATAATATAATTTAAAAGAACAAATATGATTTTTTACCTCATTGACAAACAGCTTTTTCTTTTACTTTTAAAGTCCCAGTGAAATAAAAAATGACAATGCCTATTTTTTCATGAAATACAGCGTTTATTGTAAATAGTTTATCAATGTGGGTCATTCTCTTTTTAAAATTCGTGTGCCCTCATAATCTTCAGTTAAAATCTGAAAATCCATCCATCTTAATTGACGTATGTTAGACGGCTTGGGCGGAGCATCCATTAACTCCTCCCCTTCAACTGTCAGTCTGCTGCCAGTTCCATTTCAAAAAGCAACGGCTGTTTTTATACATCCAATCAAATCGCAGAGAAAGACGAAAGCCACGGCCACTGTTTTTCTCATTTGAAATTCCATTTCACTCCGAAATGCGTCAAACTACAGAAGTAAAAACAATCACAACTTCCAGTTCACGGGGACTTTAAGCAAAACATTACAAAACTTTGCTAGATTTGGCTGAGATATTTTTGAAACGTTTTAGTCATTTCGTCAATATATGTTGTTTTCTAGCGCAATTATCTAAACATCCTTAAAACACAACAATACGCGTATGATCACAACAAAACGATTCCGCCAAAATTAGGAAATGAAAGTCTGATGAAGCGTCAAGCAAAACACATAAATATAAATGTGATGTTTATCGTCTGATTCTTGGTGAATGGAATGGTCGTCTGATATCTTTTTCCTTTCTTCAGGTCGCGTCCCCGACCGACACCAGTAACTTTGATAGTTTTCCTGAAGACAACGAAGATCCTCCCCCAGATGACAACTCGGGCTGGGACACCGATTTTTAAAACCGAACGCGGTAACACGCTGCCCGGTGCGTCCCGTGCGGTTGGCCGGCCTGAGGGCTGTGCTCGAGGAGGACAGAAGACAAGAGATAAAGTTCTGATCTGTGACACCGAGATGCCTTCATCCACACTTCTCCCGTGGTGAGATGCCACAGGGGGCGCACGCGACTCACAACTGTCCTACTGATCCTGACTGGAGTCCAGCACGTCCTCACATATGGACTTCACGCCGGCCTTGCGTTTCACAAATGAGCCCGTCATATTTCTCGACCGATTGCACAAATGCATTTCAGGTTTTGCCGTCTTACAAATAGGTTTCAAATAAATGGATGGGGTGGGATCTGGACTGGGTATTGATCGTGTTGAATGGTTTCTTTCGAACAAAAGCATTTTCCTTTTATTTTCTTATAGCAGGATACTCGTGCAACAGAAACAGACTTATGTAAGTATAAATGTTTGTTTTATTTTGGGAATGATTGTATTGTTCATTTCATTTGTTGCTCTGAAGTCCTCTGGGTTGATTGTTTTTGGTATGCGAGGTTTTGTAATGAATTGTCACGGTTTCACCACCAGAGGGCAGATTCTCACTAGTGCACTAGTCCTTACGGGACACAATGAAGACAGGACCTCTGTAAGATCAGGACGATATCAATGAATCAAAGCAGTCTTTAGTCATTTTCACACATTCACGTGTCCATCCACCCCATAGAATGACAAGATAGATTGTCTCTCATAGCATGAACACGAAGTGCTCTGCTGAAAAAAACATTTCTGTTATTTATTGTAGGACCAGAGGTAAATATTTATGTATATATACGGTGGTAATATTTTTGTGATATTTGTAGAGATTTCTCGTCAGCGGTTCTATTGTCAATGGGTGTTATTTTTGTGCATTCGACCTGTTAGCTACTTTCGTCTCTTTTCAGATTCTGTTCTTTATTTCCAGACGGAGATTGATTCTGTGCTCAATATTTTGGCATTATTGAAAGTGCCTTACCGCCGTGGCGTCCAGAGTTTACCGTGTTTGTTTTGATGCTGCATGACTAGATCATACACCTCAGATTGTTCTTAATCGGTTGTGGCTTTTTTAAGGTTCAGAGATTTATATGCCTTTTCCTACAATAAAAGCGTCTTTCAAAGTAACGCATCGAAATCATTCTGATCTTTGCTGTTTTGTCCGTTTCATATATTCTTTGTGTAGTAGTTCCACGTCAGTAAAGCTTTACTTTGGAGGTGTTGAGGGTGTGAAGGGTCTGATGTCTATCAGCTGGTGATAATGCTCTGTAAACACAGCTTCTCATTGCTGAGCACTGTGCCTCACACACATCAAAAGATGTAAACCCAGGGGGTCGAGCAGACATCTTTGACCTCAGCTTCACAGCTAACGCCATCAGTCAATGACACGTACTAATAAGTGATTTTAACCAATACACTGTTAACACACCCCCTGTGCCCAACAGAGAAGTCATTAACCCTTCTACTAGAACCCTATTTTTAACCCTTATATGCATTGTTTATTTCATATAAGCATTTACATTGTTTATTACATTCCCATTCAAAAGTTTGAGATCACAAGTTTAGAATCACATTCACAAATGAATTATGTTGTGATGAATAAATATAAAAAAATGAATAAAAGATGATTGTGTATCATCAGTGTAGTCACCCATTGTATTGTATAGAATTTGCAGATTTGTTCTCTTGTCATTTTTTTGCCCTCTTATTGGCTGCTTTTTCTTTATTATTCAGTCTAAGACATCCATTTTAGTCGCCTTGGACTTTATAAGGTTCTTCTTTGACATTTTTGTTCAATATATTCTGTGAAAGCTTATTTATCACGTATATGTGATGTCTTTTCAAAAATGTCTTTTGATCGACATTTCTCAAAATGTACACAAAGTAAAATTTATTGCGAAAACTTTGAAGCCCAATATCGTAATTCTGCCTAGAAGGCAGATAGAACCTTATAATTTCAAGGCGACACATTTAATAAATAAAAAATTTGTACATTATTAGCAAATATTAGCAAAACGTTGTGTTTGAACAATTACATTTTGTCTACAAAACCAATTTATAAACCTATTATTATATTCTTAGAATTTTTAATATACAGGCCTATTCCGCTCTTCTTCTTTTGTTTGACATTCACTCTTTATTAATGTGACTGTTATCCAATATTGAGTATAATCAATAATAAACAGAAAAATACAATTAAAGCAAATCCCCAAATAAACATTTGACAAACAAATAAAATGGACAAAAACTGTGTACTTCTGTAATAAAATGCATATTATAAATCATGGGGTAAAGGTTCATACTTCTAGTGAAAAAAATGTATAATATTTTTCTCATGTAAGGTGTGTTTATTGTTACCGCTGTTTGTTCTCTTCTCGAGTTGAGGAAATGTCTTTGGAACCGCCGCTGCCAGAGGGCGTCCACGATCCCACAAACTAAGACAAAAAAAATACAAAATCCGAAACACCATTAGCACATGGTTCATTCCCTTTTACCAGTGATACAGCCTGTCCATTAATAGCCTACAGTTTTTTTGCAGACATGTGATTTTGATAGAATAATCTGCGTTTCAATCAGACACCTGTGACAGGATAGCGAGATTGGATTCTGAGTTCTGTTTTAATCGCTCCGTCGCTGCGATTATTACTACCGCTACATTCATTAATAATAGGCTACCAATAAAATGTGGCTATTGACTATGTGTGCGTGCTTTTGATTACTGTTGTTGTTTTTGTAAATCTCTTTTTTTTTGCTAAAGTCACTGATGGCCTTAAATGAGCTGTCCTGGGGAATATTAAAACGGGATTACCCGGCGTCCCGCTAAATGAATTTGCTGAGCACAATGTCTACAAAAAGGCGAGCAAATGGACTGTTTGCGGAGATGCCATCGCTGTTGAAGTCTGATTAAGACACGGGTTCAGTTCTGTTTGATCTAAGCTCATCAAAGGCTTCATTTTACACCACTGTAGGCTTTGGATGTACAATTAAAACAAAGCCCCAAAACAAAGGAACGGGGATGAACGCTGCCAATTCACGTTTAATGAAGTGTATTGAACGTTTGTCCTGAGCTCGTCTATTAGAAGTGACCCATGTCAACAACATCAAAGACATTGATTTGGGAGTTATCCCGGAGAATCTGGCAGACAGGCACTTTGAAACTCTTAAATCGTTTTATGCCTATAGTACCAAAATGCAATAAGGCTGCAATTACATTGTTGCTTTAGTAGTAATATCCCCAAGGACGTTTGCGCATGTCATTTATTTGAACGGTTATTGGATGGGCTATATTTTTACAGTGTTTGGTGGAAGTCCACCATATTTCAGAAAAGAAAAGAAAAACGAGTCACACAGGCTAACCAATTCATTCTAATGAAAATAATAATATTTTGCAAAACTAGAATCGTGATCAGATCGATCAACAGATGAACCAGTACCAGTGTCACGTTCTTACATTCTTATCTCAGATTGCTAATCACGTCCTATTTGTTTTAAAGGGCAGACTGAATGATAATTAATTCTGTAAACTTTTCACTTCTTCTCATTTGCATACCACTTTGATCTTTGCCACTTGTTTAATCAAACGCATTTCAAAGCGCCCCATCACAGCGAAGCGCCCTTAATGCTGCTCATCTCGTTGCATTTCTAACATAGAATATACAAACCCTCTTAGGAAAACACATTTTGCAAGAAAGTGTAGGCTACAACCCGTAAAATACATATTATGATTTCGCAATGAAGCGCGTCTCCATAAAAAACAACAACGAATAAAGTAACTTCTCATTTAGGCTACTTGGTACCTCATTATCTCAGTTCAGTCCAGGGCAGGTTTGTCCATCAAATAACACGCATTGCTTTGGTGTGTGTTTGATGCGACCCCGTGTACACAAACACATTGAGTGCCGATAGACAGACAGCTCATGGCACAAGCCTTTGAAATCTCATCCAGCTCTTTGTTGCGCGCAGCGAGGGGCGGGTGCGCGAACAACCCCGGGCGGGTATAAATGACGCGTCCCGCGCTCATGAGGACCACAGAAGAGCTGAAGTCATCTGGGAATACATCATTTCTAGGTGCAAATCCTTCGTCCTTTCTCAGTGGAAATCCCTCATCTTTTCTCTAAGAGGCAACATCTAAGGGAATACGACAATGCTGCGCACCGCCATGCTCTCCATCGCTCGCCTCTTTCTTTTGGGCTGCATTACAGCGGTATCCTCCGGCTCTTTGGTGCTCAACTCAAACTCCATTAAGGTCGGGTCAGGTGTGGCGAGCGTCAGCCTCCCGGTGAGCCCGAGTCCGGACGAGCTGCCTGCTGACAGCGGCAGCCAGAACTTCGCCATTGACGCACCGCAGGTAAGAAGACGAACGAGAAGACTTCACCTCTTCTCTTTCTGTGTGTTTGGTGGTCTAACGGTGTTTGTTCATCTCCAGCAGCCTTTGATCTGTGAGGGTGATGAGGAATGCGGCGAGTACGAGTTCTGCTTCCTGTCTCGAGGCGTCTGTCTCCAGTGTAAAAAGCGCAGAAAGCGCTGCATCAGGGATGCGATGTGCTGCCCTGGCAACCACTGCAGCAACGGTGAGACTCCTGATCTCATCGAGGAAACGTGCTGCCGTTGTATGAGCTTGAAAGGAAAGTTATCTTACTGTGTCCCTAAAATGTGTTCGTAGGAGTTTGCATTCCAAATGATCCAGACATGATCCAACAGATCGGAATGGAAGAGTTTGCGTCCATCGCCTATGAGAACTCCACTGCTGTGCTGCAGCAGCCAAAAGTAGCAATTCAAGGTTCACCACAAAACCAAATGCTTAGAGGTACGTGACACAAATAATCTATAAACTCCTATAACATTCCGAAATATTTTGCATTCTATTTTTAAGTTTGGTTCTTAATCCAATTTAAAGGAAAAAATGAACTATCACCCTGAAATTGTAACGTTAAGTAAAGTCAGTCAGCCGTGCATGATACTAATGCATGTCATTTCGTTATTAAAGGTCTGGAGGGAGAGAACTGTTTGAGATCTTCAGATTGTGCAGAAGGACTCTGTTGCGCTCGTCATTTCTGGTCCAAAATCTGCAAGCCCGTCCTGAAAGAAGGTCAGGTGTGCACCAAGCACAAGAGGAAAGGCACCCACGGTTTGGAGATATTCCAGCGGTGCGACTGTGCAGAAGGCCTGTCCTGCAGAACGCAGAGCAGCAAGTCCTCACGGAGTCTCCACACGTGCCAGCTGCACTGAACCAGCGTTCCAGGAATTTTCTTCTTGGACTTGATCAGAGGAGAAGAGGCGGGAAACTGGATTTGGATTACCCTTGTTTTTGTTCTGGTTTCCTCTGCATTGTCTTTTGTCAACATTTCCGAGTAGATATATTTGTTTCACAACGGAACTTAAATGTTACAGTAAATTACTGTATTAACCTGTAAATAATATTAGGCAGATATTTTTGTCAACCCTGTTTTGAAAGAAGCCCCTTTGTTGGTCTTCTGCTAATCTGAAATGTGTATACATCTTTTTTTACAGTCACATAGAGCTGATTTAAATGTCTATTTTATTCTAAATAAAGAGTGTAATGATCTTACGCGGTATTTCTTATTCTGTGCAAACAACAAAATATTGAGGAAGAACACAAATGAAGAGTGTAAGGTTTGTGTTTGTCTACTGACATCAAAATGGGCTCTTCAAAGCAAAACCCATAAGTACACAATGGTGACAAACCTCTTGTTTTCTCTTGATATTCTTGTACCTCTGAGCCTCTCAAAAGCTCATAGTCAGAAATGATTGGAGCGTATCCGTCTGTTACATCGCAGAGTATACATGAAAAGGATGTTTAGTTAGGTGTGGTCAGCGCCGTAAGGGCTGGTATTTTGCTTTTTTCCTCTAAAAGTTCAATTAAGGTCTATTTAATAAGGTGTGTTTATATAATAACTGTTAGAGGCCGTCCGACCTTTTATAGGTCATTCGGAGATCACTTTAATTGCGTCTGGGAGGTTATTTTTAACATCATCAGTCTTTTTCTCTTCTACCTGTTTGAACCATTTTCTACCAAGGCGAACATGACGACTTACAAACCAGCAATCTGGTTTTCCAAAAAACCAAGCATGAGGCAAGAAAAAAACCCTGCGAGAAATATTAAAGAGAAAACAAGAAACTAATGTAGTCAAGCCTGAGATTAAAAAGTAACCCACGACTGATTGATCCGGTGCTCAAAAGCATTAGACGGGTCACACATTACAAACAGGCATCTGTTTGAGGTCTCCTTGTGAATTCTGTCTGTCTCTCTCTCTCTCTTTGAAGGTGCGAGACTGTACTATGTGTCTGGCACATGAAGACACTTTAGATGCTCTACAGCGCGTGAATGAAACTGTGCCGTCTCCTGCAATTCTGTCATCAAACCGTTTCATCTAAAAATGATATTTCAGTTCTGATTTAGTGTTGGCTATTTCAAAATAAAACTTTGCTCTTGCACAACACAATGCTGTAAAAAGCAAATCTCCGCTCACTCCAAACACGCCCTCTTTCAGAAAACTCTTGCGGTTATAACTCGGGAGTAATTGGAAACTTGAAGTCTTTTACCTGGAGCTGTCAAGACAGACAAAGCAGAAGGGTAAGCATTTCAAAGCACAGGATATACAGTCTGCGATTGTCCCCTTCCCATGCATGTGTTTCGGCTGGCATCGGAGGGGCTTTCTTCCAGCTTTTGTCAACACCGTTAACAGCTCGAAGACCAAAACATCTGTGGCTGGAATCCCATGAAGCACAATGCTACAGAGAAACTCAAACCTACAGTACAGTGCTCAAGTCTTTCATGAGCAAGAGTCACCAGAGGTTTACTTTAAGGAATCATTCAATGACATTAAATGATTGATGGTGTTCAGTCATAAATAATCTCCACACATGAGCTTTAAAGAGTGGAGTTGCTGCTTTTTTAAACCTATAGGTACAATAAACTCAGGGCTTTCTGAACATGCAGTGTGAATGTTTGCAAACAGCCCCAGTTGACTTTGAAGTTGAGATCAGTCAACACTTCTCGGCACATACTATTTTTCAGCAAATAGTTAAGTAACTGGGACTCACATGCAGGGTTACTTAAAAGAGAAGCCAAACACAATAATGTGAAATGAGCATTTACCCTTGAAAGTATATGTGTGCCATTAGAGCTACAGACAGACTGTTTGAACTACACGTGACCACAGTTTGTGACATTGCAGTTTTGCTTACCAGAATGAAACACACAAACACGCACGCACGCACGCACACATGCACGCACGCACACACACACGCACGCACGCACGCACGCACACACACACACACACACACCACTCACTCACGCACGCACGCACGCACACACCTACACCCAACACACACACACACACACACACACACACACACACACACACACACACACACAAATGATCATTTACATCAGACTTCACAACACAAATGAGATCAAATGCAAAAGAAAATGAAACAAAAAAATAGTTAATATTCACCAGAATATGTACAAAACAAACAAAAATGCATTAAAAGACCCCCCCAAATAACCCCCCCCCAAAAAACAAGGGTTGAGTTACTAAGATATTTGCATAAAAAATAATGACCATGTATACAATTATGCATAAAAAAACCTCACAAGTTAAACACATTGTAAAAAAGTTAAGTTGAGTTAACTTAAAAAATAAGTAAGCTGGCTGCCTTACAATTTTGAGTTCATTCAACTCAATAATATGAGTTAACTAATGAATTTCATGCAAACTTGTGTTCACTAATATTTTTAAGTTGAATGAATTCAAAATTTTAAGGTTTAAACATTTCTTTGACTATACATAAAAAGACCATATAAATGATGTCTAAATCCAAACAAAAACATAGTTATTTGACTATGCATAAGACACTTCATCAATGACATTTCAGTTGTGCTTCATAATTGTTTGATTAGTTTGTCTGGCCCATAATTCTCCAGAATATGCCAAAACAAGAGACTTGTCATACGGATACCTGAGCTTGCATTAAAGGACATCACAAATGAGTTCTAATGAAACTTTACGATTGATGGAACACATAGACATCATAACAACTGAAGATCTGACTCTGGTCTGTAATAATCTTTCATGTTAATAACGCTTAAGCAGATGGAAGTGAGACAGAGAGGATGCTATTAGGCAAGATTTTCTACAGTGATATTTTCACGGCTCTGTATAATACGTGGCATAAATGAGGGTGTCTTTAATTTAAAGGTTGGACGTAATTACTGCTACCATTTTACCCACCACAAGAGTCACTGTTAGATGTTTCCATCAAAGGAGTGAAAATGCAGATGGTGATTAAAACAGGAGGTTGTGGAATATTATCCAAATAATTAGGCATCATTATGCTTTTTTAAGAATACAGCCATTGGAAGGAAAATATTGTGAATCACAAGTCGTTTGGCCTTTTGAATTGGATTTTATCGAATGGACTCGTACAGTTAGCGCTTGAGGAATGACCAGCCCAGACGTCAGCGAGGTGTAGAAAAACAGAGAGATGGATGGAGTCGTGCGGGTCAACGTTGGCTGTAGAATGGCTTGCAATGACCCTGCGCTGGTTTACTGGCTGGCTGACTGCAATGCTTGAAAATGACAAATGACAGAATCCCACTGTAATGATGGCAGGCGTCACCGATACGAGCTCATGCTTATGAGCGTCAGACAAACAGAGCACAAGCCTGTCTCTATGTTTACCTAAAGTCTTTATTGTAGAAGCATAACAAGTGAACATGTAAGATTGTAACATTTTGACGTCAATATATTGTGTCGTTCACGTTTGGAATCTGAATCAGGCAGACCCAAAAGAAAAGAAAATGGTATAGCTCATGTTTTGTATAGTCCTCCTAAAATTATTTAGCATAAATTAAAGGGGTCATATGAAATGAATTTTATCGTTTGTTTTAGATGTAATGTAATGTGTGTACACGATTTAAGGTTGAAAAACGCTGTATTTTCCACATACCTTGCATGTTTGTATCTCCTCTTTGCCCCGCCTCTCTAAAACATGCAGATTATTAACAAAGATCATCGCTCTGAAAAGCGAGGTGTGCTATGATTGGCCAGTTAACCAGTGCGTAGTGATTGGTCGAATACTGCAAGCGTGTGACGGAAATTTAACGTTTCTTCCCATATTTGGAACATCAGGTTCCAAAGCAATTGTACTGACAGGTACGACCATCTTACTTGCGTTTACATTTGGGCGGTCTTAGTCAAATCATACCACTAACTGACGTAGATTTGTGGGGGTGTGGTTAAACGAGGCGTTTCAGGCAGGTCTGGTTGAGCATTCGCTTTTAGATAGAATGCATCTTTTGAAACTTTAATTTTTGCAATTTTACGTGTCTAATACATGCATGGGCAACTTATAATTCAATTCAATTTTATTTATATAGCGCTTTTCACAATGTGCATTGTTCCAAAGCAGCTTTACAGGAGCAAATAAGAAAAACACAGAAAGGTAAAACACAGCACAGTGCATGGTGTTTATAGACCAAGCAAGATCATTCTAATAAATAATATCTAATAAATAAATGAATAAATAAATAAATGCAGTCTCCCGGTGAGCAAACCAACACTGCACTGCAATATAACTCACCAAAGACACAGAAAAACACTTATTTGCGCCATAAGAACCCTTTAAATAAGACACTGATGGGAGAACTGTCAACCCGATCTCATTTCATTTCATTAAGCAGACACTTTTATACAAAGTTTACAAATGAGGTAAACAATAGAAGCTACTGGAACGACATAAGGACAACTCTCGATTCTCATTCTTTTTGGAATCGATTCCCATCCCTAGAGTTTACTGCGGACGGAGAAGGGGATCGCTTTTGGGTCTGTTCTTCGGCCTCAGAACGCTTGGAATAATTGCACTTTTGGAATAAATAGCATCTAGCCATGTCTGCCTGTTTTGTGTTGTGTTTTATATTGTATAATACACAAACTATTAGGTTTAGGGGTGGGGTGGGGTTACGTGCTCAAACGCGTTTAAATTGCGCGAACAAAATAATAATTGTGCACAAAATACGATGTCCGATTAAAACAAAAATCACATCCTACACGTCATGATGGCAAAATCACACCACAATGTATAATTTAGTTACGTCTTGGATGCGTCTGCTCTCCAGCGAAGCTAATGGGAAACATTTGCGTATCATACGCACGCAAGATTGGATTTTGGCATATGTATTACACGCAATCGGAAAGCGTAAACTTGTGTTAGTTATAGGCAGATTGATGAGACCGGTGACACGAGGTGAATCTGAGCTACAGAAGAGATGTGAAGAGATGTTTTACAAGAATTTGATACGAAATGTTTATATTGCAACTTTAGATTGCAGACTTTTGCATTTCGTCTGGCAGGTCTGAACCTCTATAGAGACAAACATGAGATTATTTGTCTTCGTGACAAGATTTAGATTTCTCTGTTCTATGAGGACAGATCAGTAATGAATTTACAAGAAAATCTGTAAATTATGACAGGTGTGTAAATGTACATCAAACATAAAGGGTGTTAAAAATAAACCGCAGCCACATATGCAAAAGTCATCCTTTGGTTTTCTAATCTTGACACATTATCTCAGTGTTTATATCATCGTTAAAATGAACGGGTGTGTTATGTCATGGAATATGTGTGGTCTGGACATGTTCTCTTATTCTGTGGAGTTTTACAATGTGATTTATGGACTAATCTCAGTCACGATGTTCGCAGAATTACATGAAAAATATTTGTCATGATTTGATGTCTTGCGGCTGAGAGATTTTCATTTGTGTCAACAAATCACTGGCTTATTCTTACGCCTTCGAGAGAAATACAAAACACACGCTGGAACAGTGAGAGAGAGAGAGAGAGAGAGAGAGAGAGAGAGAGAGAGAGAGAGAGAGAGAGAGAGAGAGAGAATCTGTTAATGTGTAACATTGTGGTGCAGCTGCACTTTGATGTCACATATTTCTTGTGCACCTGTGCACGTGCACCTGTTTTAAAATGTATTTGTACACTTTCTCTTTTTCCATTTGTTCACCATCATATACATAATAACTGAGATATTTAAGAGATCTGAATTGTGATTCCTCTCTGTTATGGGATGTTAACACTGACATGGTTTCAATATTTGCTTTAAATGGAGCACTTGTGATAAGAAATCTCACATTATTTCAGAAGAAAATGTATCTTTCATCGCTCAGGTGACTTAAAGGCATTCTCATTCAAGCGTCATTTTTGTTACAAATGTTCCTGCCAAAATGACTTTGAAAAAAACATAGAAAACTGTCGTTGCTGTTCTTGAGCTTCACAAATGTTGCTCATAGTTTCTTTTTGCAGTTCTTTAGGAAAAACAGTGGAGATGTTCAATTCTATGGGTGGCCATTTCAGAATTATACACCTGATACTATACATGTTCACATTATATTAAAGATGGAGATTTTTGCAAGACAATGTTGAATCAAGAAATGGAGAATCAGCGTGGAACTGGACTGAGCCGCAATGAGCGTGTGGTCGTGCCATCTGGAGAACAACAGCAGATTCTTTCCTGTCACCGTAGTGCTGGATTTTCTTATCGTGGAAGCGTTTCCACAGACTCTCATAAAAAATGTTTTGTGTGTTTTACGGAACAGGACACAGAGGAGGCTCCTGTCCCGTGGAACGCAAAACAAGAACCCTTGATGAATTTGTCTGCATCCAGAGAAAATTCGGGGGGCAAATAAAATCACGTCTCACGATGTGAAGTCATCCCTCCCACAGCTGGTAGTGAGATTCTCTGGACGTGAAACGCTCAAGGCTTCTTCCTCTTTGGGATGCGTGGGTCACCAAGAGTTGAAAGGAGATCTTGGCCGAGATTTACGCAATGGCTTTGGAAAAGAAAGCCTCCCGATGTCCTTCCACAGGAGCGCTCGCACGGCCCATCTTCATCATTAAAGACAATCATGTCACATTAACTTCTCCTCTGCACACTCCCAAGGGAAGTAGGCGAAGCCAATGGAATGCTCCCCAATTGTCTCCTTTGTCCCGCGTACAGTTTGCTGGGCTTAATAGGGCAGGCCGCTTCCCTTTGATATCACCTCTTCCTCCGCCAAACCCATAATGCCCCCATTTTTTCTACACAAAGGCTCAAGTTAAACAACACAAAGAGAATCTCATTTGCTTAAGTGATTGCATCCACAAAAAAGGCAGGGATCTTTGATCTCAGTGAGGTGCAAATCTGTCGGCTTTGCTGGGTCCGCAGGTTGGGAGCAAAACAATGGTGCCTCTAACGCGGGCTATTACCCGCACATTACTTTCGGCGCCTTGGCTCATTTTCATGAGGCTTCGGGGGCAAAGGATATGTGTCGACGGGTGGATTTACAGCAGATGCCCATCAAGTTTATCTCTGTCGTCCAGGAGAAATAGCGGGCGGCCTTCATTTGGAGGGGACGCTTCAAAAAGAGCGGCCTTGGCCGCTGTCGAAAGGCAAACAGCATTTAGCACCTCGGTGCCTAGTGCTAATGACAAACAAGCTGCTTAAAGATGGACATGAAAGAGGGACGTCCTCCGAGCTCCGCCGATGACCTTTTCAAATACACTTCCTCCGCACACAAAGGGTCTCTCCACGCGGAGCGGCCGTGCTCTGAATGTGAATGAGGCGACGGGGGGAAACGTTTTTTCTTCTCGACTACTCTTGAAACAAATACCATAAATAAGTCAAAGAGAAACAGGGAGGGGTCGGTGTACGTTACAGGACTTCAAAGGGTCCCTCTCTTCCCCCGGTGAGCCTGGCCAGCGTGCTTATTCATCTGCGGAGACTCGGGGCTACATCACTCACCGTTTACCCGAGGGACACTTAACAGTTTCCTCCGAAATAAGATGGGGGGCAACCCAACAGATCCCGGAGAACTTGAAACTGACAGAGAGGATGTTTCCGAGACGATGCGGTGACCTCACGTCACCCCGCAGGCCGTATCAATTAACCTCCTGTTTTACAGTGTTAAAAAAGCACAAAGGCCGAGCATCATCAATTATACCGTAAAACAATAACAACACGGAGGCACTAAATCAAAGGAAGCAGAGCTGACCGATATGACTTTATTTTACCTGAATGATCTTGTTAAGGGTTTTGATGTCACGTCGGGCGTGTGGCGCGTCACACATCACTGCATTTATAGCATGAGTATCCGTGGCATTAACATAACCTGTCTGACGCTGACATGTCATGTTTTCGTCTCGTGTTCAAATGTTTTAATATTACACTGTAACCATTAACATTATTATTGCAGTGCTTTAAAAGACAGCACGATTAAAAAACAACAAGGTTTTGTTCAATTTCTTTTGAGGGCAAGTCTAGAGATTTTTGTCAACAAATGAATTTATGAGTAAAATTCAGATTTTTTTGTAAATTCTGCTGTAAATTTAAATTTGAAGCTCAACACACATCATCACAAAACTTGTCTCATCCATACAACAACACCTCTTTAAAACTAAATTAATCTTGAAAACCTTAAAATGCAGGTCTTTCTGTTTCGTAGGTTTAATAAACATGAAAATCCTTGCACATATCGCTGAAGTACACTGTAAAAACGATACATACAGTGAGGGAAATAATTATTTGATCCCCTGCTGATTTTGTAAGTTTGCCTGAAGGGTCTATCATTTTTATGGTGGGTTTATTTTAACTGACAGAGACTATTAAAAAAATCAGGGGAAAAAATGTTATATAAAGGTTATAAATTGATTTGCATTTCAGAAATGGTTTGTTTGTCAGAAATGGTAAGTTTGCAGGCAAACTTACAAAATCAGCAGGGGATCAAATAATTATTTCCCTCACTGTACCTCTGACCGGGAATCGTGTTATTTATTCAAACTTGATTCAAACAATCATTCATAACACACATTCATAACACATTCATGAATCTGCTTTCAGATATTTTTCGTGTCCCAAATAAAGGTATGTTTAGTTATGTTTACATTTTTTAGATCGATAAATTGTGTTTTCACAATTCTACATAAATTGTATTATTTTAATAATACAATATTAATTTATAGTGTTTATCTAGAAGACGTAAACAGTGAAACAGTGACAGTGGGTGCTGGATTAAAAAAGCTCAATTTCATGTAAAAACCTACTAAAGACAGAATTCTTTTTTTGCTTAACACTGTAAAAATTCTAAGTGACTTAAAATTGTAAAAATGTCTAGTGACTGTCAACATCACATTTCTTAACTGGCTCAGTGGAGGTTTCATAAATGTATCACTTTTTGCAAAAGTCTATTCAACAGGTATTTGTGATATTTACAAAACTTTAACTGAGCCAACGGAATCATTTAGATGTGTGTTTTTACAGTTACTTGAAAGTCAATATTGATACACATCCATTGATTCAGTGTAACAGTTGTTTTACTGTAAATCTGAGAAATGCTCCATCTCATCTAAAGAACAGGTGTTCCCTTTCTGTCGGTCTCTCGACGTTGTGTCGAACCGACAGATGGGGTTCGTCCTTGAGAACCAATCGCTTCCGACTTCTCTAGAAAAGGCCAATGAAAATTGGTGAATGAAATTTGCATGCCGGACTCCGCCCCCGGACGGGTATAAAAGGGAGACGGCGTGCCTCATTCATTCACCTTTTGTTCTTCGGAGCCTTCGCTCGTGATCAACAGACTTCGCTACAAGACTGCCGGCTCTACGACGTGGTGCAGCGGACTGTCCCTTCCTGCAGCGACTTCCCCTGGGCGTCTCGGCGGTTCCAGAAGTGTTCGAGCTTTTTCTCTAAAAGAGCAAATTTCTCCAGCGTGGCATGTCCCGCTGTTCTCTTGGGTGCAACACACTCATCGAGGAGGGGGACGGACACGATATCTGCTTCCAGTACGCTGGGGCAGATATTGTGGATACGTCCTGCCCGCACTGCGGGCGGCTGACGATTCAGACGTTGCGTCACGGGTGGCTGTGTTCCCACGGGACTCAGCCACCACCTTGTCTGCTTCCCGTTCCGTGACGGCAGGACTACGGCCCTGCCGCCCGCTACGGCGAGCAGCGAGGGTGATATGAGGATTACTGTGAGCGCTAATCCGTCAGCCACTGGCTCGCGGACCGTTCGCACCTCGCCTTGCTCGTCTGACCGTTCCCCATAAGACGGTCCGCCGTCTTATTCCTCAATCACGTATCGGACACGGTACGTGATGATGAGGTGTCTGTTGCAGCATCGGAGGGTGACTTACTGGCATCAGACTCCGACGATTCCTTGAAGCTCCCTCCCTCGGGGGGTCGAGATCAGGAAGAAGCGGATGTCGAAATGTCAGCCATGCTTTCCCGGGCCGCCGGCTTTGGGTTGCGGTGCACCGCACTGCCTCTCCCAACGCTCGCGGCTGGATACACGGTACATCGGGCTTGAGAGCGGCTCCAAGCCGCACTCGCCCTCAGTGCCGTGTTCCCCCGGAAGTGCATGAGGAACCTAGTACGACCTGGAACGCCCCCTTCGGCGCGTACACGTCAACTAGTTCCATCACCCTTTCTTCCCTCGATGGTGGGGCAGCTAGAGGATACGTCGATGTCCCCCGGGGCTCGACCTAGACTCCCGTCCAAAGCACGTAGGCTTTTCGGCATCTGAGGTGTCGAGAGCTTACTCTGCTGCGGGCCAAGCTGTCCCCTCTCTCCATGCTATGGCCTTCCTGCAGGCCAATGCGCGGAGAGAGCTCCACGAGGGTAAGACCGACCCAGCGCTTATGCAGGAACTCCGCGGCTTCACCGACCTCGCTCTCGGGCGAACAAGGTGATCGCGCGGGCCCTGGGTCGGGCGATGTCCACACTTGTGGTCCAGGAGAGACACCTCTGGCTGAACCTTGCACAGGTGAGTAACTCTGAGAAAGTCCGCTTTCTCGATGCACCCATCTCGCAAGGGGGGGCTGTTTGGTGATACTGTCGAGTTCGACAGTTAGGGAGCAGACAGAGGATATCACGTATGTCCTCCCCAGCCGCGACTCGACCGCCCTCTGGCCGCCGAGATCCCGTGCACCGTCTGCTTCCCAGCAGCCCTGGTCCTCTTCGAGACATCGAAGAGGAGACCACCACCCCATCAGCAGCCGCGGCGAAAGCCAATGCGGCCCTCATGGGAAGACCCCAGGGAGTTCGAGAATACCTTTCTAAAAGTTTTCTCCCTCTCTGGGCTTTTATCACAGCCGCTCTCAACCCTTCTACACGCGGCACTCGACGTTGTGGGCCAATCGAGGTAACACACTAGCCCAGACGTTGCTGTGCCACATCATGGCGGTTATACCGCCCCCTACCCACACCTGTTCGGACCGCATGGATACAACCTGTCTAGAACAGGCCTAAAGCACTCTCAATCGACGGTGCTTTGTGCCACATCATGTCTGGGTAATCCTCCCCTGCAGAGGTTTCGAATTGCCCACCAGGCCAATGCAAACAGCGCTAAGCACTCTCATCACCTTGTCAATCATCTCTGAACCGGCCACCACGAGTGTTCGGCAACTCGACGTTGCGTCACGGCGAGACCCAATGTCGAGGATAATCAGCAGCCTAAGCACTCTCAATCGACGGTGCTTTGTGCCACATCATCGTCTGGGTATTATCACAGCCGCTCTCACCCTCTACACGACGGTGTTCGGCAACTCGACTTGCGGCACAGACCCAATGTCGAGGATAATCAGCAGCCTAAGCACTCTCAATCGACGGTGCTTTGTGCCACATCATCGTCTGGGTATTATCACAGCCGCTCTCACCCTCTGACACGACGGTGTTCGGCAACTCGACGTTGCGGCGAGACCCAATGTTAGGATAATCATTAGCCCAAGCACTCTCATTCGATGGTGCGTTGTGCTACATCTTCGCCAGACAGGTAAAACTGCAGAGCCGATCTCCTCCCCGGGGGTTCCCCCCCACGGCGAGGGATCCGTACTGCCAGCCATCGAACCACCCCCGGGAGGTCGATGAAGCAGAACGTACCCCTAGCCTCCCTGTCGGTCCCTGGGAGCCTGACAAGAGCTTCCCAAACCGTCACGGTGACTACGGGATACGTCCAGTCTCGGCTACGCGATCCAACTCCCCGGATGCCCGCCCAAGTTTCGGGGCATCCTCCAAACCTCAGTCAAGAAACGGACACTCCAAACCGAAGGATGCTCCCGTGCTTCGGGCCGAGGTCGCCACCCCTCTGGTGAGGAAGCGATCGTGCTCGTCCCTCTAGCCGAGATGTTCAACGGGTTTTACAGCCCGTACTTCATCGTCCCCAAAAGAGCGGGGGTCGCTAGATCTGCGTACCCTGAACAGGCACCTACTCAAGCTGCCGTTCAGGATGCTCACGCAGAAGCGCATCCTGGCATCTGTCAGATGTCAAGATGGATTCATGGCAATCGACCTGAAGGACGCTTACTCTCATGTCTCTTCTCCCTCGTCATCGCCCGTTCCTACGGTTCGCTTTCGAGGGTCAGGCATATTAGTACAGAGTCCTCCCCTTCGGTCTGTCCCTGTCCCCACGAGTCTTCACGAAGATCGTGGAAGCCGCCCTCACTCCCCTCAGGGAGAGAGGTGTGCGGGTACTAAACTATCTCGACGACTGGCTCATTTGACACACTCGTGAGATCTGTTATGTACACACAGGGACCTAGTGCTTCGGCACCTAGATCGATTGGGACCACAGGTCAACCGAAAAGGAGCAAGCTCTCCTCTGTGCAGAGCATACTCTTTTTTGGTATGGAACTCAACTCTGTCTCCATTACAGCGCGACTGCGCTCAGTCAGTGTTGAACTGCCTGGAATATTTCAAGCAGTCAGCGGGAGGAGGCTCCTGGGTACATGGCATCCTCGACGGTGGTGATACCCCTCAGGTTGATGCACATGAGACCGCTCCAACACTGGCTACAGAGTCGAGTTCCCTGGAGAGCGTGGCACACCGGCAGCAGGCGGATGGTGATTACGCTTTTCTGCCGACGCACCCTAACCCCTTGGTCTTCAATGACCTTTCTACGCGGGGGTCCCTCTCAGGCAGGTCACGAGGCACATCGTGGTGACGACAGATGCCTCCCTGCAGGGTTGGGGTGCCGTGTGCAACGGGCACGCAGTGTCAGGGCGATGGACGGGCCCCCGCCTGCGCAGGCATATCAATTGCCTAGAGTTGTTGGATGTGCTACCCGCACTGAAGGGGTTACAACCTCTCGTGCAGAACAAGCACGTGCTGGTCCGGTCGGACAGCACAACTGCCATAGCGTTTTTTAACCGCCAGGGTGGCGTTCGCTCACGGCAGCTAACACGACTCGCCCGACGCCTCCTCCTGTGGAGTCCGCAGGTGAGCAGATCCCTGCGAGCTACACATATCCCAGGCGACCTGAACCAGACACCCAAAGCGCTCTCTCATCAGTTGACGTGTCGCGGAGAGTGGCCACTCCACCCCGTGCAGTCCAGCTCATTGGGTACAGTTCGGTAGGGCTCAGGTAGACCTGTTCACCTCCCTGGACACCACCCATTGCCTGCTAGGGTACTCCTATCTGAGGCCCCCCTCGGCACGCATGCTCTAGCGCACAGCTGGCCGTGGGACAAGCGGAAGTACGCCTTTCCCCCAGTGAGCCTCATTGCACAGACCCTGTGCAAGGTCAGGGAAGAGGAGCATCAAGTGTACTAGTTGCGCCATACTGGCCCAACCGGACTTGGTTCTCGGAGCTAATGCTCTTGACGACAGCTCCCCCCTGGCCGATTCCCCTGACGAAGGACCTGCTTTCCCAGGGGAAGGGCACGTTATGGCATCACGGGCTAGACCTCTGGAACCTCCATGTCTGGCCCCTGGACGGAACGAGGAGATCCTGAGTGGCCTAACCCCTGCGGCGGTTAAGACCACTACTCAGGCTAGGGCCCTGGCCACTAGGTGACGATACGCCTAGTGGTGCCTCTTCTCATCCTGGTGCTCTTCTCGAAGAGAAGACCCGCGGAGTTGCTTGATCAAGTGGGTGCGGTCCTTCCAGAGACTCGAGAATAATCTCTCCCCTTCCACACTGAACGTGTATGTAGCCGCTGTTGCCGCTCATCACGACCCAGTTGCTGGTAGTCTCTAGGACAGCACAACCTGATCATTTGGTTCCTAAGGGGCGCGGGAAGGCTACCACATCACCCACGCTCCGTACCCTCTTACGACCTTGATGCGGTCCTGGAGCCCCTCGGAGATGCCGCTCTTTCTCACTTCACGATGAAGACGGCTCTCGGGAGGACGCTCAAGAGGGTAGCGGACCTACAAGCATTCTCCGTGTCCACAGATTGCCTAGAACTCGGGCCCGGTTATTCTCACGCTATCCTGAGACCCCGGCCCGGCTACGTGCCCAAAGTTCCCACCACTCCCCCGAGACACCAGGTGGTGAACTTACAGGCGCTCCCCACCGGGGAGGAAGACCCAACCTCATCCGTGTTGTGTCCAGTACGCGCATTGCGCCTCTGCTTGGACCGCACGCAGAGCCACAGTAGCTCTGAGCAGCTCTTTGTCTGTTTTGGAGATCAGCAGGGAGGGCTGTCTCAAACAGAGATTGGCGCATTGGATCATGGACGCCGTCACTATGGCGTACCTGTCCTAGTTCGCCTACGCCCACTGGGTGAGAGCTCTCTCCACACGGAGTACAGCCTCCTCGTGGGCACTGGCTCGAGGCGCCTCTCTGGCAGACATCTGCAGAGCTGCGGGTTGGGCTACACCCATCACCTTCGCGAGGTCCTACAGCCTTCGCGTAAAACCGGTCGGCGAGTCTTGCGGGCATCAGGCAAGACCGGCGACCGGTAGGGTGTACGCCTATGACAGTACCTGACCCTAGGGGGTCAGCATACAACTAGCCTCCCTTCTTCCCCCACTGGGTGAAGAACAGGCACTCCATCCATCACTAGCAAGCACCTCCTGTGGGCGGGCTGGGCAGAGCAGCCCTGCCCCTTAGGCCGGGTATCACCTGAGTTATTCGCAACATAGCTCTAACCGGACCTAGTGCTACCAGACGTTGCAACCCCCCAGCAGGGCGGTTCCGTCTGATGTATCCTCATGCTGGTTCCCACCTTGGTAACCCATGACCTCCTTAGGTGGACCTCCACCTCGCGGTTAACTCCTTCAGTCCGCACTTTCTTCCCATGAGTTCTCCCCCATCGGTGAGACCATGTTGGTATCTCCACTAGTCTCCTCCCTGCGGTAGGAAGTGGTCTCTGTAGCGCATCCCCCACTTGAGGAAGTAGCGCTTACCCAGTGGCCTTACGGTTCCGGGCGGCTTCTCGCTGTTAGAGAAACAAGGCCGCCGCCTGTGAGGCTGAAGGTAGGGGCCTTCCCACCTTTCTAGAATGCTCTGGGACCCCCTACCTACCCACTGGTAGGTTACAATTTCGCGTTAGCGTTCACGGCTGACACGCCCAGGCCAGTCACCGTCGCTTCGTTGAGATTGTGACAGGGCACCGTGTTATGGCGTTTTCCATTGGAACCCCATCTGTCGGTTCGACACAACGTCGAGAGACCGACAGAAAGGGAACGTCTCGGTTACGTTTGTAACCTCGGTTCCCTGATGGAGGGAACGAGACGTTGTGTCCTCTTGCCACAACACGTGCTGTCCACTGCAGCAGTCGTGAGAGGTCTAAGGCTCCTCAAAACTAAGGTGAATGAATGAGGCACGCCGTCTCCCTTTTATACCCGTCCGGGGGCGGAGTCCGGCATGCAAATTTCATTCGCCAATTTTCATTGGCCTTTTCTAGAGAAGTCGGAAGCGATTGGTTCTCAAGGACAAACCCCATCTGTCGGTTCGACACAACGTCTCGTTCCCTCCATCAGGGAACCGAGGTTACAAACGTAACCGAGACGTTTCCCATCCAAACTAATGTATTTACAGTAAGTGCAGACTTCAATCTGAATGTAAATCCATTACAAACACAGTCAGGTGATAAAAACTGCTCAGCACAGATTTAGTAAAGTTGATGACCAAAGTGATTCATTAGAGCTTCATAAAAGACGTTACTTATAGACAACTTAAAAAATGTAAACACTTTATTTATTTAAGTCTTACATACATATTTAAATATTTATGATATGTGTTTATTATTTTGATTTGGTTCTGAAAGTTCTGTTGTACAAACGTTTGTGTAGTGTTAAAGCAACACTTTGTAGTTTTTTCGACCTTAAAATAATGTCTCTAAAATGATTTCAGTGGTAGAACAACTCTTAACTGGACGAATTCGTCTGCCGCTGCTACCTGAGCAGCCTCATAGCGGCTACAAGCACACTCTGTAAGTTCTGTGTTGGGGTCGGTACACACGGCCCCGCCCATCCCCTGCCTGCGGAAGAGTGCGATATGGAAGCGATGGGCGCTTTCGAAACCCGTTTAGAATATTTTGTGTCGAATCAGTGCTTCAAAGCGCGTATCAAACTGGCTAAGTCACGTGATTTTTAGCAAACGAGGCTTCAGTGCATCGAAACATTTCAAAACTCAACACCATTTTGCCACTAGGGGGTGTTGACTTGAAAGTAAACTCATAAACCAGTGTCTATAATGGATGTAACTGATAAGTGATTAGTTTTACTATGTAAATTAAGAAATAATAAACAACCATGTTGATCTATGGACAGTGATCTTCTCGGGATAAGTATCACTTAATGTGAAATCCAGCCATATTTTACTAAACAAACAGAGTGTTGTGTTATTGATATATGTTGGATAATTTGGCATTTGACATACATTATACTGTATATAAGATGAGTGCAGTAAAAAGTCAAAGGTCAATTGTAGCCTATGGGACCATTTTGAGAACAGCCTTGTGAGGTATGTGATGGCAAATCATAACACCTCATCAATTTTTGAACACATGCACTCCTACCACCTTCATTTATTGGATGGGCATATAGGTGTAGCCAAAACAACTGCTGTTCTTAAGGTATGTATGTGTTTCACACTGAATAATCACTACATTATTATTATTATTCATTTTTATTTTTATTTTAGCAAGTGAAGGACATTGAAGAGGCTTGAGTGGACATGATCAAACATTTACAGCCGTTTTCAGTGCTGAAGAATGAGGGCTTCAGGGCATTCGTAAAGATCCAGCATAAAGTAAAGTATTTCCTTCAATGCATGACTGAAGTACAAAGGGGCCATTCAGACAGAGCGCGTCTCTGCGTCTAAAACGTGAGACGTAGCGCTCAGATATGTTTTTTTAAAAAGCGGAGCCTAGAACGCGAGGGTCTCGAGTCACGGGTATCCGGACACAGCACTATGCGCCTCCTCTGCCATGTTGCCGTCAAATAAAAGTTGTCATGTCAACTTGCTACTGTAAACAGAAGCTCAAAACGCTTGCCCCGCCTCCAAATTCTTCTGATTGGTTCACTGCTTTCGGAACTGACATTGATGAGCAGCGCTGCATGTGAAAGTATAATTTTTTTTACTTGACACGGCGTCTTAAAAACACGGCCCTCGTGTGCGAAGCACTTCAAAAGACGTGAGACACGAGCGTAACGGTCATGCACATCCTTCAAACGCGTGTTTACATAGAAAAACAATGGGAAAGTAGCGCATTGGAATGGAAAAACACATTATGTCTGAATGGCCCCTTATGGTATATGCAAATTGATGTAAAAAACAGCAGAGAAAATGTCCTTCAACAGCAGAGCAAATAACATTTTTTAATAAAAATGTTTTTATGAAAAAATGTGAGACATTGTGGTTTGATTTCTATTATTAGGCCTATCTTCATTTTCACTGCCAAAATAGCCCATATCATTTACAATGAAGATCCTAAAGTTTACAAAACCAGGCTCAAGCAGTTGTCCGAAGTATAGCCTATTAAAAACAAAATCAAAAATAAATACAAAGTTTTTCATTGACTCTGATGTAAAAACGAACACCAACCATGCTTCGAACATCTGACGAAGGTACTCTAGTCAAGAGCACTAACTAAGTTCAATAGTGTGGCTTTAAAAACTGAAACAGCACCAGTGTTGTTTATGTCTTCCAAAGTGGTCTATACCTGTAGTCTATATTAACAGGCAAAACTACACACAGATTTGACAAGTGCCACTAAATAAATTGACAGATGTTGTTGTCAGGTAGATCATTATGCAACAATCACTTTATCACCAATCATACTTAAACACCTCAACACAGCAAAAATCTCTTCTAAGATGTTATGCTAATGTTCCCCTTAATTTATGAAAATGTGTTTTTTGACATTGCAATTTTTGTCCTTTTTTAATGCAATCCATCTCAGTTATGTGTACGTTAGCTGAATGTTACATTGCATTTATTCATTTGGCAGACGCTTTCATCCAAAGCGACGTACAAGTAGGAGAGCATATAACATTTAGTCAACACGCTAGTTTACAAGGGCATGCTACTAGGAGGATTTAAGCCATTCTGTCATTTTGAAACGTTACGAGAATGTGAAAACACCAAACTGTGGTTTTTATTTTAATTCCCAGCGTCATAAGCGTTCTAAAACGTTCTAAAAATCATTTTTAAAGCAGGCAGGTGAGACTAACCCCTGTTTAAAATCACATTCAGTCAGACTTTTCCATATTTCTGCGAGGCAGATGACTTGTCAGCGTCCCGGCCTCTGTAAAATCTCTAGAGAGTATATCTTTACCAGCTCGCTCACCACATATTTATAATGGCTCTTTATGAATGTGATTTATGATGAGGTTTAGCCTCTTAAAGTTTCCATCATCAGCTGATTTTACAGTACGCATTCTCCAGGGTCACAGCCACAACCACGCCACATCACCGGCTGTCCACTGCACAGCCTACTGGACAAGAATGACACACTACTTAGGGGCCTATTGGAGGGCAATCTGAATGTTTAAACATTTGAGGAGAGTGACGGGGGATAATGACCCAGACCACAGCGCAGGGGCTGTCAACACGCCGCAGAGCAACGCTGAAATCCAGACCTGTGGTCGTCTGTTCTGTTCACTGAGCTCTCAGCTGATGTTTATATACATCACCGAATTCTGCTTTCGCACACAGATTTGACTGCATCAAATGTAACACGTTAAAGGAACAGTTCACCCAAAAATAAAAATTCTGTCATCATTTACTTACCCTCAAGTTTTTCCAAATCTGTTTAAATGTCTTTGTTCGACATGGTTTGACAATGACAATGGTTTGACTACCATTGTCATTTTTCGTACTATGGTAGTCAATGGTGGCCAACAGTAGCGTTGTTAACCACCACGCAAACCACGCAAATGCATATGGCCCCGCAAGCTTGGGGGCCCCCTAGTGGGTACAAGCGGTAAAATCATTTGACGCTTGATTTAGACACTCAGATATACGCAATGAAGCGCATGTATCAAAGCGGTGCTCAAAAACGAAAGAAAGTAAAAGAAAAAAAATCTAATACTAATTTTACGAATATAGCAAAACAATGCTATGAAAAGAAGCATGAAAGAAGAATCTTGCACCTTTTACTCTTGAAGTGCACGCTTGTGCACAGGGTCTATTACGTAAACACATCAAATAATGCTGCGCATTTCAGTGGGGCTTTAACTTCCGGTAGACCTCTACAAAGTAGTGTTGTCACGATACTGGAATTTCTAACTTTGATTTAATACCTAAAAAAATATCGATTTTCGATACCACGGGAAAAAACTGCCATAACAATAAAATATTTTTTACTTTTATTTAAAGTTAAATTGAACAAGACTAGACAATGAGGTAAATATTTACATTCTTTATTAATTGTTAATCTATTGTAAATTTTACTAATACATTTACTATTTTAAATCAAAGTTGTATTTGTCCAGAGCAAATGGCCCAGAGTTTACATAAATAGTTGAGAGATTAAAAATGAGATTAAAGACTTTAATAAATACTTGAACAAATGTATAGCTCATTCATTGCTCATTAATGTTAATAGCCTACATTTATATGATTAAAAAAATATTTGGCTTTTATTCACATATAATCATTGATCAGCATACATAGATAGACAGAAACGCAAACTTTAAACGTAACTGTTGCAGAGACTCGCACTGGCAATCTTTGTAACTTTAACAATGTTTAACCGGAGCGAATGAGACGAGTGGATGAAATCATTCATCAGCGCACATACATAGAGCGTTATGGTAAACATGGAAGTGCAAACGTGTATCACGCACGAGAATTGTTGCGGAGACTTTACCCCCACCAGCATCTTTCAAACATCAACTTAACCGGTGCGAATGAGATGAGTAGATAAAATCATTGATGAGCGCACATAAAGACAGAAACGTATGGAATAATTTTGCGGACTGATTTCAAAAGGAATTTCAAACTGCATTTGCAAATGTGTTTTCTATTTGTTAGTGTTAAAATTGTGACATAATTCAAACTCAAATGCAAACCGCTTTTTGCATTTACGCAAACGTACGATGTCTGCCAAATTTCAAAAGGAAAAGCAAAGTCTATTTGCAAATGAATTACCTCTGTTTTATGAGTTACGACCCTGCCATATTTAAATCGCAATAGCAATTCCCCATATGCTATTTCACTTCCTCTGGCGTCGCGTATTAGGCCTGCCAAAACTCAAATGAAATCGCAAATCCCTTTGCATTTGCGTTTCCTCTGACTTGTACAGAAACCTGTCAATCAATGGCGGGGGTGGGCTTATACAATGTGACGTGTTTGTATGGGGAAGTGACGTCATTCACCGTCGACTGGAACTTAAGTACAGTCGTGGCCAAAAGTTTTGAGAATGACACAAATATTAATTTTCACTAAGTCTACTGCTTCAGTAATTTTATATGTTTTTGTCAGATGTTACTATGGTATACTGAAGTATAATAACAAGCATTTCATAAGTGTCAAAGGCTTTTATTGACAATTACATTAAGTTTATGCAAAGACTCAATATTTGCAGTGTTGACCCTTCTTTTTCAAGCCCTCTGCAATTTGCTGTCAATCAACTTCTGGGCCACATCCTCACTGGCAGCCCATTCTTGCATAATCAATGCTTGGAGTTTGCCAGAATTTGTAGGTTTTTGTTTTGCTTGAGGATTGACCACACGTTCTCAATGGGATTAAGGTCTGGGGAGTTTCCTGGCCATGGACCCAAAATGTTGATGTTTTGGTCCCTGAGCCACTTAGTTATTACTTTTGCCTTATGGCAAGGTGCTCCATCATGCTGGAAAAGGCATTGTTCATCACCAAACTGTTCTTGGATGGTTGGGAGAAGTTGCTCTATGAGGATGTTTTTATACCATTCTTTGTTCATGGCTGTGTTCTTAGGCAGAATTGTGAGTGAGCCCACTCCCTTGGCTGAGAAGCAACCCCACACATGAATGGTCTCAGGATGCTTTACTTTTGGCATGACACAGGACTGATTGTAGCGCTCACCTTTTTTTCTCCGGACAATCTTTTTTCCAGATACCCAAACAATCGGAAAGGGGATCCATCAGAGAAAATGACTTTACCCCAGTCCTTAGCAGTCCAATCCCTGTACCTTTTGCAGAATATCAGTCTGTCCCTGATGTTTTTCCTAGAGAGAAGTGGCTTCTTTGCTGCCCTTCTTGACACCAGGCCATCCTCAAAAGTCTTGGCCTCACTGTGCGTGCAGATGCACTCACACCTGCCTGCTGCTATTCCTGAGCAAGCTCTGCACTAGTGGTGCCCCGATCTCGCAGCTGAATCAACTGTAGAAGACGATCCTGGCGCTTGCTGGACTTTTTTGATCACCATGAAACCTTCTTCACAACAATTGAACCTCTCTCCTTGAAGTTTCTGATGATCCGTTAAATGGTTGATGTAGGTGCAATCTTACTAGCAGCAATAGCCTTGCCTGTGAATCCCTTTTTGTGCAAAGCAATGATGACTGCACGTGTTTCCTTGCAGGTAACCATGGTTAACAGAGGAAGAATAATGATTTCCAGCACCACCCTCCTTTTAAAGCTTCCAGTCTGTTATTCTAATTCAGTCAGCATTACAGAGTGATCTCCAGCCTTGAACTCGTCAACACTCTCACCTGTGTTAACCAGAGAAATCACTGACATGATGTCAGCTGGTCTTTTTGTGGCAGGGTTGAAATGGAATGTACATGTTTTTTGGACTAAGTTCATTTTCATGGCAAAGAGATACTTCACAATAAAATTCAATTAACCTGATCACTCTTCATAACATTCTGGAGTATATGCAATTCGCCATCATAAAAACTGAGGCAGCAGACTTTGTAAAAATTAATATTTGTGTCATTCTCAAAACTTTTGGCCACGACTGTAGAAACAGTAGGAAAGTAATACAGCTAAACACATTACAAGTGAAGTTAATGCTTGGCTTGCTATTTTGTAAACTGAAGCCCCCCCTTTAATGAGCACCTCCAGGTGCTCACCAAGGGGTAGACGGACGAGACAAGACCGACTGAGATAGTGACAAAAACCAGACAAACATGGTGAACATGACAAGGGGCAGACAGGACAACAAGACCACAGGGTTAGGGTGTGATAATAAAAATAACAAACAAGGGAGGCGGGGTGGTGCCAAACAAGAGCCCATAGGGGGCAGTCCAAAGTGGTTGGGGGGAATAGTCCCAGTCCCCGGCTGCGCTCGAGGGCGCGGAGTCCTGGGGGACTTAGGGGGAGTCCTGGGGGGGATAGTCTTTGGCCCTGGCAGTTTCCCAGGGGCCGGCGGGACAGGGCTTGACGCCGGCTGGAAGGCCGGCTGGACAGGGCTTGACGCCGGCTGGAAGGCCGGACTGGACGCCGGCTGGATCACCGGACTGGACGCCGGCTGGATCACCGGACTGGACACAAGACTAGACACAAGACTAGACACAGGACTGGACACCGGACTGGATGCCGGCTGGACCGCCGGACTGGACACATGACTGGACACTGGACAGGACGCCGGCTGCACCTGACTGGATGCCGGCTGCACCTGACTGGACGCCGGCTGCACCGGACTGGACGCCGGCTGCACCGGACTGGATGCCGGCTGCACCGGACTGGATGCCGGCTGCACCGGCCGGGTTGGAGGCCACGCTGCCCGCCTTTGCCTCTTCTTTTTCCGCCTAGCCACCCGGCTGGTGGTCGGGTGATGGAAGGAGGTATACGGAACGGCTGGCTCTGGCTGGGACTCCTCGGAGGTGGTTCCCCAGGACGCTCACCTCTCCCGCTTGCCCACGAGGCTGGTGGACGGTGGAGAGGCTGCCAAGAGTGATGGGGATGGCGTGGCGATACCCATAACCCCGACCTGCAAGGGACCATCCTCGGGGATAGCCGCCAGTCCTGTGAGAGGCTCCGCCATGGACATTCCCCTGGGCTCCTCACGATTCATCGCGAGTTCGACCTGGTCTGCGAAGCCCAGGTGTCTCAACCGGCGCATCTCAACTGGCTCGAAGGGTTCATCGAGGCAGCTGTTGAAGATTACCTTCAACTCTGCCTCGGTGAACCCCGAGTAGCGCGCGGTGGACAGGAAGTCCATGGCGAAGTCCTTCACAGGGGTCCCCCTCTGGCGGAAGCCGAACAGGACGTGAGCCTGGCGGCTCCTGTACGCCTCGTCCGACTCCATGCCTGCTGGGTTCGGTGGTGGCTGTTGGATTCTGTCACGAGTGGGGTGCAGAGAACCCAGATGCAGGCAGGCGGTGGGTAAGGGGTTAACAAAAATACTTTATTATACAAAAACACAAAACAAAACACCCTCGATGGGAGAAAAACAGAAACAGAACTAAGATCTAAACATGAAACAAAAACTTCCCACAATGGGGCAGAACAAGAACTAAAAAATCCAAAACTTAAACTCACAAACACGGGCAAGACAAGGCAGGAAACTCGAGGAATAATACACGCAGAAATACAGGACATACAGAACGCAATGAACAGAGTACAATTCAACAGCACAAGACAAAGAAACATGAGGGTATAAATAGGGAGAGACAAACGAGGGATAACGACACGGGGCAGGTGTAGGTAATTAAACACTCAGGGAAAGATAACTAGGAAACGAGATGGCGGGAACAGAGACGAGACACTGGAGAGAACGTATATTATTGTCAAAAGGACAATAATATGTTTCTCTCCACACATAACCAAAGGCTTTGTCATGACTCTGCTACAGGACCAAGAAAAACATGACTAAATGAAGCAGAGCCATGACAGTAAACTATCACATCTGCACTCACAATCGGCGTTGAGAACAGTGCAAGTTTTTTGTTTGGAAATATCTCGAAATAAGAGAATTATAACAGAGATTCACTGTTTCCAGTAATGTTCTTCCTAAAATTAGATTTTTGAAATAAATAAATAAATAATGTAATTTCCCTATACAAACACGCCCCATTGCATAAGCCCACCCCCGCCATTGATTGACAGGTTTCTGAGGACTCAGAGGAAACGCAAATCCAAAGGGTTTGCGACTTCATTTGAGTTTTGGCAGGGTTAATACGCGACGCCAGAGGAAGCGAAATACCATTTGGGGAATTGCTATTGCGATTTAAATATGGCAGGGTCGTAACTCGTAAGACACAGGTAATTCATTTGCAAATGGCATTTCCTTTTGAAATTTGGCAGACATTGTACATTCGCGTAAACGCGATTGAATTATGTCACAATTTTGACACGAACAAATAGAAAACACATTTGCAAATGTAGTTTGCAATTCCTTTTGAATTCAGTCTACAAAATCATTCCATAGAAATGTGTGCATTAAACATGAGAACTGTTGCGGAGACACTGCACTGCCCATCTTTTCTAATATTAAACCTTTTTAACTGCCGCAAACGAATCAAGTCTGAGAGGAGGTGGGGCTCCATTGTCACTGCGTTCACGTGCAGTGCGTGTCAACTCACTGTCGGAAAAAAGAGAGAGCGGGAACGCGCAGCTGGTAACAATACATAGGACATGCGTATTGGAACCGTTTCAGATTTTCCAGCATCGATACGTATCGAAATATCAATATTTTTGACAACACTACTACAAAGAATCAATAACTGTTGAGTAGTTCTAATTTAATGTAATTTCATTTATATACAATAAAATATATAATATATAAATGAAATCTAAAATAAATTGTTATATTATAACCAAACACAGAGCGGATGTGAACTCTGGGCCGATAAACCGTCTATATGTTATGTTCACAGGTAATGTTGTCTATTAATATTATAAAAACTATTTTCCCCAGGACATCGGCAGGTTTACAAGCAGCTCTCGGAGTCTAAATAACATCACAAACAGCGACACAAACGACTCTGTAAAAATGTTTCTGATCAACGGTTTGAGTTTCTACTGTTCAGATGAAGATTCTCTCATAAATTAGAGATGTTCACTGCAATAGAAATCACGTGTAATGAGCGAGGACTGAAGAGCCATCACAAGTCAAGTCATGTCAAACCACACAACACAACCACACTTCTATTCTTGTTCATTTAAATCTCCTCAATACAACTTAAACCAATGAATTCCTTTGATCTCATCGGCGCGTGTCACGCCAACCTGACATGCTCGTGTTTCTGGCTCCTGATCGTTGAAATTTCTTCAAATGATCTTAATTGTTTGGTGTAACGAGGGTGAGTCACATCATCTCTCGGCAGCGCTGGACACATCATACACCTCACTGCGGCAAGACCTTTTCTCTGCTGAAAGACATGAGCAGTTTTCTTTCAAGCTTAGCTGACGCATACAATGAACAGACTTAATATTCCCTCATTTCACACTTAATACTTGGCTTTGCCACCGCTGTGCTCATTTCATCAGCTTTTGATTTCATTCAACAGCACAGCAATGCAGGAAAAGAGCAGAAGAGAGTAATGCACTGTAGAAAGTGACTGTTATCTTTCGGCCAAAAGCTACATGACTACATTTATTAGGATTGTTTTTTATACATCAACTGAGAACTCTTGAAATCTGAGATAAGAAAGAGCAACAACCGAGCAATTCTCCTCTGGGGAATTTTAATTCTCTTTTTAACTGGTCAGTGAATTCTTTGAAGATTTGGAGCTTCTGATGTTCTTCCTTCATTCTGCCTGCAAGAGACAACTGGATTCACTGATGATGTAAAAAGAGGTCGTCCTTTGAAAGATAACAGAGGGGATGTCTGATAGCTGGCACACTTGAAAGTCACGTCAGCGGTATGATAATGGCACACAAACCGCAAAGCTAATGATAATTGATGTCACATGTTCTCCACGGTCTGACCACAGACAGAAGCTGAAAGAGGAAAGCCAGATAGGCCTATGTGTGTCCTGTCCTCGAGTCATCCGCTCTCCTTCCGCCGCAGTGCCTTCATCTCATGTGTAGGTCTCTCGTGCTCGACTCATGAAAGCGTCGTGATAAATGAGGGATTATGGCGCACGGACCAGGCATTAATGAAATGTAAGAAGGATTAGCGGTGGGGTTGGAGCCCATTGAGGGGTCAAGGGGAGAATAGCAAGGTGTGGTCTTGCTTTAATCCTCTCGATGGTTAATGCCTGGCTCCGGTCCACACCCTCACATCATTACAGACGGACCTGACTCACCGCTGGAGCGCTGCAATGAGATCAGACCAAACCTCTCTCGTGTAGTAATAACAGCGTTCCACAGATCTTATCATTGAGCGACTGTAAATGTTTGAGAAGACGACGCGTGTGGAAACAGGCAGAGATCTTCAACATCAGAGCATCCAAAAACTGTCTTCTGAGTCATTTGTTAGTCGTTCAGCGGGGCGCAAGGCGACGTGGAGCCAGCGGGACATTATAAAGTGTTGTAGGAGACAAGATTGAGATTCATGGATGAATAATGACACAGTCCAGGTCTGGACAATTAAAGCCTGTCCAAGACACATATTTTCACTTAAATACAAACAATGAAAAAAATAACAAAAGGCATGGCATTAAATAATAGTAAAATATTAAACAATTAAAAATTAATAATACAATAATAAATCTGACCTATTATGTAATACTTATGTATAATATTATGTCTTTTTATGAATAATTATTTTTTGTTTATTCAAATCTCTTACGGAAATATTAATAATTATTAATATTAATAATATGCATTTTAATAAAATAAAAGTAAATAAATATAATAAAACATCGTTTTTCAAATTTCATAAATTTCAAAATAAAAGTACACACAGCTATGCACGTTTAACATCTAAAAATATACATGTAATGCAAACAAATGCAATTATAAAGACAAACACAACTAACTCGAAAATAGATATTCATTAAACTGAGATTGATATAGATGATGATGAAATGGTCCAGATTCATGTTGTCCACGCCAGACTCCATTATACAGGCTGAAATGTGATCCGGAGCCAGCGTGCACTCGTTGGCAGACCTCCTGGCACCAGAGCAGAGAGGGGCCGAACTCACAGGACTGCAGGGAAGGTCTGTCATTAAAGGAGCTGACTCCAGATCAGTGCTGTGATTAATCACGAAGCTCAAGAGACACACCTTCAGCCCGACTCCCTGCTCCTCATTACATCGCCGCTCGGCTTATAATTTACTCTTGTCTGTGTCGATCTGTGTGCGTCAGAGAATCACCGTCTCGTGTGGAATTCTGACAGGATATCTGGAATACTTTTGAAGGACATTGCTGGGAATTTATGTTTTTTACAAACGGACATCACAGGAGGATAAAACATGAATTGTCATTTTTAGGGCTGGGTAATGTGACCAAAAATTCTACTCAACATTTTCAAATCCCAGTTAATTGTAATAGTCACAGTGAACAGGTCTTTTAAGAAAAAACTTTTTCTCTGAGCAACAGAAAGATTCTGTAGATTATACAGCCAGACAAAGAATAAAGAGTTTATATCTAAAATAATACCTGTCTGATGTCACAGGAATTCATTAGTATATTATGAAGTTGCTCATTTGTATATATTTGTACAAAAATGTATGGTTATTAGAAAAAAAACAATTATGAAGCGTCACCACTACACCTGACATTACAGGTGCAAAACCAGATCACATGAAAACACACAAATGAGATCTTACGAATTCACAGAAATTAACCACCTTGTGATGTAGTTATGAACTACCACGAGACAAAGTTTTTTTCTCATCTTGACTTTTTAATAACTTGCAAACTCTCTAACATGGTTATCTGGTCTGTAGTGGAGGTCTGGATTCATGTATAAGGGTTAACCACACAAACATCACACGCACAGAAAACATGCACAACAACAACAAGCATTGTGCAACTCTTCTGAGTGACAGCGTATGTGTGTGTTTTCCTGTAAGCGGGTGTGAATGTGTGTTTGTGTCAGAGGAGAGTAATGACAAGGTTCATGGCCAGGGGAGCGACAGCAGGAGCGTCTTGTCCGTGGCGTCGCTCCTCTGCGGATCATCCATGCAATTGCTCTTATTACAAGCTAGACACACAACACACCAAAAATAAGCGATTACATTTAATTAGACAACAACCACCACCACGAGACGGCCTCGGACACAATGCTGGAAAATAAAAGGAAATGTGAGGAAAATAATGATTGCTAGATCAAAGTCTAAAGCGGAATAACCGCTTCATTAGCGGTGCAACGAAATTGTATGATTTCTTCAAAGCAGAGAGAGTAAGATGAGTAAGATAAAGAGAGAACAGAGGAACTATAACTTGCTCACTGGTTGCTCTTTCTCTGTTACAGTACAAGTACAGTGCGGGAGAAGTATTCTGTAAAATAGAAATGTTGGTTCAACTTAAAAAAAAGAAGTAACCTGGCTGCTTTAAAATTTTCAATTCATTCGACTTAAAACAATATTAATGAATTTCGTGCAAACTCGTTATGTTAACTTATATTTTTAAGTGGTAGGAACTCAGAATTTTAAGGCAGCCAGGTTACTTCTTTTTTTAAGTTAACCCAAAAGATTATACGTAACTTTTTATCAGTCACTGAGCAAGTATATACACATCAGTGTTAAAGAGTGTCTCCTTACCCTGATTCACAACGGCAAGCTTACAATAATAATGTTAGATATTGAGCTGTTGAATACGATTTTGAAGCCGGAGACATCTGCCAAACTCTTCATTTGCTCTCACGTCAACTTTGTTGGACTCTGAGAGAAACGATTGTGATATTAATCTTTCTTTTCTATGGGAGCTATTCATGATACATCTCTGTGGTTGTTATTGCCGCATCATCTATTTGCCCGGCTTGCTCCTAATTTCCCGAGCTTCTCATCACTGTCAGAGAGTTCCTGTTTGATCTGAGAGACACCCTCTCTCTCTCGCCGTCTGCAGCCTGGGAAAAGCCGCAGGGACACGGCTAACTGTCGCTGACTGGCCGGGGTGGGACGAGGGGGGTGAAGCGTGCGCTCTGAGAACATGAAAGAGAAACGGCGGCGGTCTGCCGCTGCACCGCTGTCGCCAGGCCTGGCCGTCTGTCTGTGGGGACGGGCAGATGAGAGCCGCTGCTGCTGCTGCTGGAGA
Source organism: Triplophysa rosa (assembly GCF_024868665.1). NCBI lineage: Eukaryota > Metazoa > Chordata > Actinopteri > Cypriniformes > Nemacheilidae > Triplophysa > Triplophysa rosa. The sequence continues at coordinate 19,267,338 of NC_079907.1, read as the reverse complement.
TGATGAGAGGGGGCGGAGTCAAACTATGAACTGTGAGTTCGGTCTGACCAGCTGGTCTGGGAACAGTTTGACTGCGAACTAAAGGAATAATGGAATAAAGCAGGGACTCCCACCTTAGGGTTAAAATAAATCTTCGCGTTCATATTGAGATCTTCAATAATTTTGACTTTAGATTGCAGACTTGACAAATCGGAGCGCAGTTTGAGACATTGTTGACATCTGAAAGAAATTTCACATTTTAACTGATAGTCTTAGACTTGTACGACTGACAAAACAAGTCATTCCTTTCGTGCGTGTCTGAAACTGAAGAATGAGGGGCACTTAGTTGGGGGTAAACTTTAATATACACGTTTCTGGTGTCTCAAACCACAAGCACAACAGCACACTCCCAAAACTATGTTTAAAATGTCTGGCATTCACTCAGGCTCTCAAAACCCATGAACTACACGGGCCGGACGATTATCTGGATAAATGATGGTGTGTTAAGTACAGTCATCATTACAATAGTTTACACAAACTCTGGTTTTATATCCACAGCCAGGTCACGTCTCCCAGATAAGAACGGCCGGGCGTCATTGTAAGTGACTGGAGCTCGCGCAAGCTGTACGACAAACACAGCTGCGCTTATGCAGGACACACACACGTGCTCCTGACGGAAACATCTCACATTCTTTAAAGAAACACTGTTTACTGGGAGCGGTGAGATGACAATATTGTGATTGTGTCATTGAAACGGCCTTTACAAAAGAAAATGTGGTAACGTTGACAAAATAACAGACACAACATATCATTAAAGAGCCATTATAGACTTTTGAAGCTACAATTGAATTCAAACCCAAAGCAAGACAGAAAGAGGATCATGTTTATATTACTATTACAAACACCATTTACAATTTGTTGAACAGACGAGGAAATCACAGCTGATTTCTACCCAACTGTCTTTCGATTTAAATTATGTTTCAAGGTTTGAAGGAAAATTTAAAGGTATAAACCTCAGAATACACCTCTATGAAAATGCACTGGGTGTTTTTATAATCCATCTGAATTGTTCTGAATTAAGGCATTCATTTGATCATCTTTTATGATAAATGACTGGAAATGGAGTCCTCAGTTGTTTATTCAACTAACAGATACAGTAATTATTGATATCAACAATCTCATCATCTGACATGTTCTAAATATTTTTCTTTGGGCCTTTGTTGGGCTTGACCCCATAATTGCTGCTTGCAGCTATATTTATGATTATTATAATTGACATACAGCACATAGGATTTTGGCAACACTTTACAATAAGGTTCCATTCATTAACATTATTTCATTAAATACATTAATTACTAACAATAAACAACGTGAACTAACAATAACCCATGCACCATTTATAATCATGGTTTTAGTAAATGGCATTTTTTGACATTAGTTAATATTTAACAAACAAACATGCACAGACAATGAAGATAAATTAATGTTGTAAAACTACATTGTTCATTGTTAGTTTATGTTAGCTTACGCATTAACAAATGTTACCAATTACAACCTTAATGTAAAGTGTCACCGAGACTTTAAAATGAATCTGGCTCGCATTTAGTTTTGAATATAAGGTTGTTTAGGTCAGTTTTATGATAACTGAAATATGCGGATTAACATCACTTAAAATCAGTTCATTCAGTAAAGCTCTCCATGAATGCCACAGACGGATGAAAAGTTCACCTGCCAAAAATTAAGACTGACCACCAGAAGGTAAATGAAGGTTAATAACCGTCAAGCATCCATTTCTGAAAATCTATTCCAGAACGACAGCACTTTAACATCATTTAATTCCAAATGTTCAAAGATTTGGGCTATGAATAAAGCATCAGAGAAACACGACTATGGCTGAGACGAAAGCCAGCCGCTGAACTCTAATGGGCCGCTTCTTTATAATTAACCTGGGAAAGGTCACAAATCAAAGAGTCTCATACAACACTGGCGCCACGAAATCTTCTCTTTCACCACTAATGACTTCACAGAGAGAATGTGTCAATGTTTGACCTCTATTTTATCACTTCTAATGCTAAATGCTATTATTATCATCCCAGGATTCAATTAAATTAGCATCACCTCTAATAAGTGTGGATAAAATCCTTGCGAATCGGCCCCCAAAAAACACGACAGCCTACTCAAGTACTTGTGTATATGTTTGTGCACAGTGCATGTGATATAAACGTTATGATCGGCAGGGTATGCTTGTATTCTGTGAATGCAGCTGTCGTACTGTGTTGACCAAGTGTGTCCGTGCATGTGGTCGGTTTATACTTCAGACGTTAGAGAGTATGACTGCATGCATACATTTGCAAGCTTTGGGCTGTAAATCACACTTTACATGTGTGAATGACATTGTATTTCACAAAAAATTATGAGTGTTCTCGGCACACAAATGATTCACTTTTCTGAGACATTTTTGCAGGTGTCTTAACCAACTTATGCCAAAGTTATTTTCTTCTCAAGTTCACACCGCACATCCGTGTGGACATGCTCCACTTTTATCATATAATGGCATGATTTTTGGTTTTCTTTAAAGTCCCAGTGAAACAAAAATGACATTTCTTATTTTTTCATGAAATATTGCAGCTTTATAGTAAATAGCTTATCAATGTGGGTAATTTCAAATTTCATGTACCCTCATAATCTTCAGTTAAAATCTGAAAATGCACGTCTCCCCTGAAATGACTAGCCATCTCAAATGACGTGAATTAGACGGTTTTGGCAGAGCATCCATTAACTCCTCCCCTTCAACTGTCAGCTGTGAAAAATGCAAGCCACGCCCACTCATTTTCTACTTTTAAATTCCTTTTCACTTGGAAATGTTTCAGAACACGGAAGTAAATACGATCACAACTTCCGGTTCATGGGGACTTTAAAGGTGATGTCTTCTGCACCACTCACAGCATCAAACTGTTTTATTTTCCAACAAAATACCTATTCAGTTGGTCAAAAGCGGGTAGCCCCATCCTTAAACGTACACCACTGGTTGATGTTACTGTATATCATGTACTTGACCAATGAAGTCCATCAAAGCTTTTTGTTGTTCACCCTCATGTCATTTAAAACCTGTGTGACTTTCTCTCTTCATTGCTAATACCAGCGACACTTGTGTTAACAAGTGGTCAGAATACATTTAAAAAGAATATATTTATTTTGCCAACTCGTTTCGGCACACAGGCCTTCATAAAGGCTAAAAAGTTACAGGTGTGAATGAATTCCTTTAAATACAAACAGCAAAATTCAAACTTGTAAGCAGCAAATCAGAAAGTTCAAACTTACAAACAACCAATGGGAAAATGAATGATGTCATATACCAATCACAAACTAATCAAACAAACAGTCATACATGAACCAATAGTCCACATACAGTTAGCAGAGTTAAAATAAAAAGACACAACTTAATATATAAATCATACATATACAAGAAGTTAAACAAACAATCAAACCTAATTTGGAAAAAGTGTTTATAAAAGTTATTTTAAGATCAATTCTTCATTCATCCCAATGGGAAACAAACTTTTTAAATTAAAAAATCCAAAATGCCTCTCTTTATACTCTTTTTATCACAAGTGTCGCTTGTATTATCCATTTAGGCCGTGTTTACACTTGACTTCTTTTTTGAAGCTGCCAGTGTTTGTTTTACATTATAATCCTATGGAGTAAACCGTGTTTTCCAAAAAAGTCATGAGCGTTTTTTTAAACGCCACCGCCGGCGTCTTTTTCTACAGCTCTGAGCGCCTTTTAAGTTGAAAAAAGTTCAACTTTTCTGAAGAAAATGCCCTACGTCAAGCATCTTTTTTGACAGCTGACCAATGACAAGCGAGTAGCGAGACCTGTCGTTTTCATAACAACATGCGAGGAAGGTGATTGGTCGAGCAGGATCCTTGTCTAAAAAATAAAATGGCGGCCGAAGCGCTGCTTTGAACATATTTTTATATGAATTAAAGTTTATTTTTCACCTTTAATAACTTTCGATTGCATTTCTAGCGAGAAATTAGTACTGTAGTTTTAAAATATGTGGTTGGTTTTTGCAAAGACGGTCTCTGTTTATAATTCAAATAGACGTACTCTGCCTATATGAATCCTGTGTGCTGAGCTGCCTTCATGCACAAAGGCTGCCAGCTTTTCTTTATAATAAAAAAGCGCTCTTGTCAACTTTTTCTTGTCAAAAAAGACGCCAAGTGTGTTCATGGCCTAAGTGTGTTTTGTTTCATTCCATGCACCTTGTTGATTACGTGAAGTTGCACGAGAACAACCGCACAACATGACTTTCTCTCTTTTGCAGAACACAAAAGAAGATATTTTGAAGAAAGCTGATAACCAAACAACACTGGCCTTCATTGTATTAACACTAAACCACTGAGACATTTCTCAAAATATCTTCATTTGTGCTCCACTGAATGCATTAGTCACATACAGATTTACAAAATAGAATTTTTGGCTGATGTCTCTGCTAGTGACTGTACGTCAAAGCAAAATATTCAGTAGCCACACACAGATGACATCTGGAGATCACGGATGTTTCTCAGGCCCACATCTGTTAAGGGGAAATAATGTTCTGGCCGGTTTAATACGTATTGGAGAGAGAGTGGGTCTGGCCTGACTGACTGACAGCCTCATTAGCATTACAGAGAGATCAAAACCCAGCCGGTGACTGACAGCACAACCCACCATTGTTTGCCCATCACTCAACTGATGGATGAATGAAGCTGTGCGCCCTGAGGATGTGAGCCAGGTTAGTGCCGTTCTGTTTCTAGAACAGAAACACGCAGCTGCCGTATGCAGTGACGGCAACCGTATTATGACAATTGAAAAGTGTCGTTTCTCAAGTTCACACAGGTGTCTGAGCACAGTAACCGCAGGCGAGACGCGTTCTGGACAAAGAGTCCTTGTCCTCATTTTGCTATTAAACATTCTTGCACTTTCTGGATACAAAAAATAAGTATATAAATACGATGACAGGTACCTGCTTAGGCTTTAACTTCCGACAAGAATAACCCATAACAAACGGGAAGCTTTCCATACACCCTTATAAACAGCGTGGATTACACATCAGGGGACATGTGACGTAGGCCTACCTCATGGCAAAGTAATCTCTCTACAAATCTCTCGGCTTTGATCATCCGTTCAAGCCAGCCGCCCAAATCTGGATGTCAAACCTCAGATGTTAGCGTCATTTAACCGTTGTCGTTTTAAGAGGCATCATCGGCGCCAGACTCAGCATTGCCATGATAAACACAGAATAAAGCCTGGACTGCAGCGGGACTCGACCGCAGCCCTGAGCACTCAGTGTTTAACTGCTGTTGTTGAGTTCAGGATCACACACAGAGCTGGCAGACGCTCTGTCCACCGCCACAACTCATAAGCTGTAAACTCAATGTGGATTGTAGAGGTAAACTCATCTGGATTTGTGTCAATTTGATGAGAAATGTCTGAGATCTTCAATAATATTGTCTTTTGATTGCAGACTTGACAAATCTGAGCTCAGTTTGACACACCGTTGACGTCTTGTCTGAAACTCTAACGACAGAGACATTTGTGAGATTTCTGAGTCTTTCTCTCAAGAGAAATATCCGAGACACAGATGAGACTTAAGCAATTTGTTCTCAATAACTGAGATCTTATCTGTGACAAACATCGGTAATGTCGGTTTGCTTCTAAATATATTGGAGTGACTGTGGTAAAAGTCATGCTAGTTGGTGACATACAACTTAATTTTGTTCAGCGAGGCGATTCGACACCCACAGATGCCTGGACAACACACAGCACTTCTGTTTGCTCTCAGAACGCAAGCGGTGGAATAGACGCCGCGGTTTCTCTCGCGCGCTCGGCCCTCGCCGAGACTTTTATGAGAGCGGATAGTTAAATTGTCATTTAAAAATCTGCGTTTAACCTCAGTCCAGCAGGCGCTTGTACCACAGAGCGTCTAACTCCTCTCATCTTATTTCTCTTTAAGTAGAGGCCCTGCACATGAATCCTGGCGGACCGCTGGCCAGCTCATTCAATGCACAGAACACACAGGAGCTGAACAACTTTTGTACTATGATTAAAAACACTAATAAACACAGACTGCAGTGAAATCTGCTGTCTGCCATAATAATTCTTTAAGAAACAGAACTAGGCAATAGTGCATTTATAGACATTATGTGAACTGTGTATATTAAAGGTGCTGTGTGTAATTTTTTGGAGGATCTATTGACAGAAATGAAGTATAATATACAAAACTCTGTGTTCGGAGGTGTACAAAGACCTTTACATAATGAAGCGTTATGTTTTTAGTACCTTAGAATGAGCTATTTCTATCTACATACACCACAGGTCCCCTTACATGGAATTCACCATGTTGTTTCTACAGTAGCCCTAAACGGACAAACTGCTCTACAGAGCGCGTTTCATAAATACGTTATCTCCTTCGGCAAAAACGTGACGACATATTAGTTTTGTGTCAGCCACCATAGTGCTTTGAAAGGGAGGGGTGGAGTGAGCCATTGATTGCAATACGCCCTTTTCACATGACGTCACGCATCTTCCGTTCTGCTTCCGCTAGCACTCCATAAGGTGGCGATAATGCACCTATAAGCTGGTTTGCCAACCTCCAGTAAAACTCAAGAAGAAGTTACTTCCGCTAGTGCCTCAGAATGGAGTTTACCAAGTCCCTTGCACATCTGCCACAAATACGGCTAGATGATGTACAACATTGTGACAAGCAGAGCGGGACGGGAGAGATGCGAGACCGGTGCAACGCGCAGCTGACGCTTGTTATCACTTGCGTCACCGCGCCTCGCGCAGTTCCCTCATGGCCCTCGTCCCGCTCTGCTTGTTACAAACGTCTTGCAGACAAATTTTCGCTAACGACAAGATCAAAGCTAGAGAAAGGATACAAATTCTTCGTTGAACAGCACCTGTTTGATTATGAAGGTAAGCGTTTTGTTTTCTTTTTGTGTTAGCGAAGGTGCTAGGATAAGTACTTGAATACGTGTTCTGTCAGTTTTTTTTTCACTGTTGTTAAATTCCAGCGCGACGGCAAAACGGAAGTTCTACTTCTTCTTCTTCTTCTTCTTCTTGTTGTTTGTTGCAAGACGGATGTTATGATACACTGCTTTGTGAAAAGGCGGAAGTTAAGTGACGTCATTGTGAAAAGGGCCTATTCGCAACCTCACCACTAGGTGCCACTCAGTGTTGGGGAGTAGCTAATTACAAGTAGCGACGCTACTAACTTAACTACATTTTTCAGTAGCTTGGCAGTAGCTCAACTACTTTTAAAACAGTGTAGCTTTTCCAGTAGTTAATTACTTTTTAAAGAAAGTAGCTGTGTAGCGCAACCAAAATCTACATTCCGCTCAGCCTGCAGAGCAGAGCTGTGTAATGTCAAACTGAAGTGGTTCATTATCGCCATCTACTGCATTAACTATGTATTGCGGCTTTACGCTTCACTGAGAAGATATCATAAAGGACATACATGAGTGGGTAAATATTTAAAGTTCGAAACACCCATCCTATTAAGTATTAAATATGAATCTTATGTAATAAAAATAATAAATAAACAATACAATGATAATGGTATTGTATTACATTGTTTTAAACTTCTCTATTTATTTAAAGCATTAGTCAATAACACGTGTATAACATCACATAAAAATATAGTATACTTAAACTGTAGTAAATTGTAGGGTATTACAGTTGTAGCTGTCATACACTTTATAAATTCTGTAGTATACTTTAATATTTACTAAAGTAAAAAAACGGTACTGTCTCTAGGAAATTTACAGTTTGCTATAATAAATATTATACTCCTGTATTTTTTTAATGTGAGATTGTAAAAAATAAAAAAGTAGAAGCTAACTACTTTTTTATAGTAACTTGTAGTGTAGCCAACTACTTTTTCAGATGGGTTGCTAAGTTGCAATTTAACTACTTTTATTTATGAGTAGCTTGTAGATTATCTAACAACAATTTCAAAGTAGCTTCCCCAACACTGGTGCCACTAAATTTAATTCGTGAAATTGTAATTTTGTAAGATCTCATTCGTACATTTTAGTATGATTTGCTTTCGCGCCATTGATGTTAGAGTTGGGGTTTCAGAATTGCTTTTTTCTAGTAATGGCACGTTTTTGTACGATTCACAACGTACAAATTAAACCTCGTAAAATAATTACGGATTCCGTGAGATCAGGTTGTCTGTTTATGCTGGCATGAGAACAAAGGGGTGATATTTTGAATATGTATGACCCGGATGACCTGGACAAGACCTAGAAATGTTGCAACTGACCAATCAAGTATCAAGAAGTATTCCAAAGAGCCCTGTAATAAGCTTATTTAATCTAAAAATTATTTTTTGCCAAACTTGGCACCATCACCTATTGCAACACAGTTCGGTAATTTTATATAATTTATTTCACACGGGGGAACATATCTTATTTGTTTTTTTCTTAATTTCTTATTTGCTTTCCTGTGCTTTATGCCAACCGCTGTAATGTCTGCATTTCCCTCAGCTGATTCCCATACCACCTGATCTCATCCTATAGACCGGATGACAAACAACGCTGGTTTAACACTGGTCTAGGCGAACTTCCTGTTTCACTACACAAACGTTTGAACAAAATACAACCAACAGAATAATTATAAGCGATTTAAACAAATATCTTTAAGATTTAATTATATATGTAAGATTTAAAATAATAATAATAAATGAAAACGGAAGTGTTTCTGGACCAGTGTTTACATCTTACAAAATGGTTCTATATCTCACCGTCACACCATCTACCATCATTTGTGCCACAACTATGCGATGTATAAAATGCAATAAAAAACAACAACACACACCTTCTTTCCAATGGCTGTCAATGAAGGAAGATTCTTTATGTCTACAGAATGATTAACCAGCAGAGGCACCTTCTAAGACGAAAATATATATAAATATTGTTAAAGTGTGAAAACAAACAAAGAGACATTATAAACTCAGATAGACAAGATAATGACACTTGATGAGATTGTAAACACTTCATTATAAAGAAAGCTAAATATAACAAAAATACGATATGATAAAATACATGATTTATGTACATTGAATACATTGAAAAAACTATTTTAGTGACTATTTTAGTCACTATTTGTCAATATTAGGCAATGATGGGGCCCAAGCAGCCAGAGACCATCGCCACCTTGTGGCTCTAGGAAAACAATGCACAATTAAAGGTAAAGGGACAGTTCACCTAAAAAATAAAAAATTATGTCTTCATTTACTTACCCTCCAGGGGCCTCATGTATCAATGCCACGAACGCACAAAAATGTTGCGTACGCCAGCTTTCACGCTCGGATGTACTAACAGTGAAATTAACGTGAGAATGTGCATTCCTCCACGTCAACTTCATGTCTGGCGTGAGTTTTTTTGTGCGTACGCACATTTACAGCTTTGTCCGTACGCAATGTTTTAGTATTGAATCAACGCAAGTCTTTGTACATGAAACCCCAGTTGTTCTTAATCTGTTTAAATGTTTTTATGATATTTGGAAGAATGCTTGTATTCAGTTTTTGGCCACCATTGACTACCATAGTAGGAAAAATTACAATGGTAGTCAAGAGTGCCCCAGAACTATTTGCTGTCCTATATTCTTCAATATATCTTCGTGTTCAACAGAACAAAAAAGCTTATAAAGCAATTTTACCTAATATGGTAGTCAATGGTAGCCATTGATTTGGTAACAAGCATTCTTTCAAATATCTTTCACTGTGTTCATCAGAACAAAGACATTTATACAGATTTGGAACAACTTGAGGGTGAATTAATGAAGGCAGAATTTTTATTTTTGGGTGAACTGTTCCTTCAAACACATATTATATGGAACACTTCCTGTTTATGTTCTTTGTCATGGCAACCATAGATATAAATAACTAAATGCATTAGCATCTGTATCTATGGGCCGCTATACGTAGGTCGTCCGCCATTTTGGAACGGTGCGCGCCGTCACATTAACTCTCAAAATCAAGCTGACTGTGTATGATTATGAAAACATATTTATTGTTGTCTTCCTTTACTTTATTAGTGAGAGCGTTGGGCATTCTAGTCAACTGTGAGTGACGTCAGTGGACCGTTCCAAGATGGCGGACACGTCTACGTGCCTGGAGCGCTTGAATGTGGCATCTAGTTATTTATATCTATGATGGAAACAACATTTAACATACCAAAAATCTGCTTGCCATTTAACAATGTCTTGGTATAATGTGAGCCAGATAAGATGAAAACGGCATGCAATGTTCAAAATATACAAATTCAGTCCAAGTAGGAGCCATCCTGTCGTTCAGCTTGATGAAAACAAGTAACACAATGTTATACCGTAGGTGAATGTGTAAACATGCATACATAAGCGGGCACTACAGAGCCCCACCTCACACATATTTGAGTTTTTGTCCAAGCATAATGTCTGACAGCTCAGAGTTTCAAGCATGCTAAGTTCCCCGAAAACACAGAAAAGGAGAATCACAATACCCCAAAGGAAACCAATAGGGCCTTTGGCAGGTGCTTGGGCCCTAACAAACAAGGGAAAGGTTTTAGCAGACAAGTTTAAGTGTTTTTTATGGCATTTGAACAATTTCAAAATGAAAAGCGTACAGGTACCAACTGCAAGGAGCACACCGCCGTTTTCTAAATTCTCGTGACATGCTATATTACTGGTTATAGTGGCACTATGGCCAAAGCATATCTTCAAATGTCTGCCCTGGAGCCCTGCCTGATCAACCCCGTCATTACGAGAGCCAGACTGCCAAACTTATATTTTTCTATATACCCTGCCTTTCAGAAATAATAAAATGCTTGGGTGGGATGCCATCAGTTTTTTCCCTCCAAGTCTATGCGGCGTGCGTTTGCAAGCGAAGCCATATTCTTTTTTCTCCTCAGGACGATCGCAAACATCTTTCAAACGCTAACTCTCTGTGTACGGATATAAATTACACAGGAAGAGGGACGCTCAGCATATAGTTTAGGAAACCAAAAACTAGCAAGAAAATGGCTCCAAATACATACAGCTCACAAAAATAGTTGCCGCGTCTGGTTTCGTGTTGCATGAATTCGTCTACTCTGCCGGTAGACTAGGCCTAGACGAGTGTCACTCGTAGAAACACACGATCTTTTAGGCGACACATCAATGAAAACGGCTCGACACTGAGGGTTTGATATTTGAGTTTCAGATGCGTTCTCCACACTCGAACTTAACATGACCACGAACCCATTATCCACTATGGCCTAACGGGCGGCTGGGAAGATCTTGAACAGCAGCCAGCGGAGCGAAGGTGAAAAAACCCTGTGTTTATGCATTTGGCCCGCTCGCACACCCCGACACTTTACGTTGGCTCCAGGACGTGCAGTTTGATACTTTGAAACGTTCTCTCTCTCATCCGACGGTTAATTATAGAATTGTAAATATCCATGACACGTTAGGTAGGTGCCCATAATAACATACCGCCAGCTTGTAATTATTGACTTTATTTACTTTTCGGATGTTTGTTTGAAATAATGCCGCGCTGGGATGGAGATCTGGAGATCAAAGACCTGAAGACGTTATTAAGGTGAACTTATCAGGCACGGATAATCGTTTCAAGTGTAATTGCTTCGCCAAACCCAGACCCATCTTGTTTTTTCTTGCTCGCAGCATTTTTTATAGCATGATTCAGACGGTAGCGTGTCCCCCAAGGCCTGTTTAAAGCGAGAGAGAGAGAGAGAGAGAGAGAGAGAGAGAGAGAGAGACGCGTTACAGTATGTAAACCTGTCAGCTCCAATTTAAACATGTTTACAGTCTTTGTTACTGCCTGAATCAAAGATAATTACTTAAATCGACCAGGAATTGAAATTTAACCAGCTAACAAAGAATATGATGAAATTTTACAGCAGGTTCATATAACACGTGAGTTTGTTTAGGACTTGTTTAGTGCCATCCCATGGTGAATCCTTTGCTTACATAAGAGCTCATTTTTAACAAATGGACACTTACGACACCTAGTGGAGAAAACGAGAACATCGAGTGCTCTGAGGTGTGTGAGGAGGGTTTTCAGAGAAATAAACAAAATCTCCTATGAATGGTGGTAACCATTAATGTCGATCTGGGATTAATATGTTGTCTAATGTTAAACTACACTCACCGGCCACTTTATTAGGTACACGGTGGTCATAAAGGGATGGACATCGGCAACAATACTCAAGTAGGCTGTGGCATTTAAATGATGCCGAGTTGGTACATAGGGACCCAAAGTAAAATATCAGGATGCAGGATGGATTCATGCTTCCATGTTGTTTAGGCCAAATTCTGACCCTACCATCTGACTGTCGCAGCTGAAGTCAAGACTCATCAGACCAGGTAACGTCTTTCCACTCTTCTATTGTCCAATTTTGGCAAGCCTCTCCCCTGACATCAACAAGGCATTTTCGTCCACACATCTGTACAAATGAATACACATTTTAATACGTAATTTTGGCATTTCATTATATGCTTCTTGACAGTAAAATAAAGATTGAGACCCTTATTGCAATTCTAAATGCTACATTAGCTTACTCTCGTGTGCTGTCGAGCAAACCAAATGATCGTTGTCTGCTCTTTGCTGTAAGATTTCCCAAACTCTTTGATATTTTAGCAGTAATTTGTTTTGCTGCCATCCGCCATCGATATGCTCCATTAGTCCTGTGTTGTGCGCGTTTATGTCGCGTTCCAATGATGCTACGGCAGTAGAGACAGCGCAACCATGACGATAATTTTATAATCCCCACCCACTTTGAAGCGCCACTAAACTGCCGTGGAAAAGCAAAGTGAGCTGAAGTGAAATGAGCTGTGCCGAGTTGTAATAAACCTGACAGTACCATGCAGTGGAAAAACACCATTAAATCCCCTTTCTTCTTCATTCTGATGCTTGTGTCTTAATTAATGCAGCCTCTTCATACCGAATCCTCTATAAAAGCACATATGACACAAATGTCACTGAGATGGTCTCAGTGTGATCAAAATATGTGCCATGAATGACTGTATTAATGAATGAAGGAATGAGTTACACCACTTGCGCTTTAAAAGGGGGAGGAAAGGGAAATAAACTCTGGGTTTACCAAAGAAAACCTGCTCCCGACCAGGTTAGGTTCACAGAGTAAGTTACTATGGTTACTGACTCTGAGTATAAGTTAGCTCTCCTTTAGAAACTTGCTTGAGTTACCCCGATTTCTTGGGTTTGACATACCTCACATTCTGAAATGGAAAACCCAGAGTTTCCCTCATTTCAGGGTTAATTTACTCAGAGTTTTCACTAAACCTCCTTTCTGAAACGGGCCCCAGATCTCTACTTATGACTTCCACACCATCACCATCAACATAAACAAATAAAAATGTAGGCCTAGGTTTTAAGTTGACGTGTTTATTGCAGAATACCCACATACCATGATTGCCAATTTTTGTAACATATTTGAAGAAAATAGATTTTGTGTGCATGTATGTGGTGCCATCCTCTGTGTAAATGCACTATAACATATTGAAGTAAAACACATTATGACTTTTGTTTGAAACTGTCCCTTTTCTTTATTTATTAAAATCCTATTGGTTTTATATTTTCTTATCTATGCAATGACGTTAAGACATTTTTGTGGTTTAGGTGTCCATGTGTTTTTTTACTAAGTAAATGTACATACAGCTCTGGAAAAATACTAAAATGGAGGATGCTTGTCCAATTACATGTCTACACAATTATTCATATATATATATATATATATATATATATACTACTATATATACATACCTACT